>NC_033636.1:2458628-2761480 GCF_001540865.1 Ananas comosus
AGTACAACAAAAAATTTTAAAAAGGATAGCCCATGTTCAAAGGTACATAGTTAGGTAAGTTATATACTTAATACCCTTAAAATTTATACAATTATTTAGTTTCGATCATTGTTTTGAGTCCCGAAAGCAATTCTAGCTAAAAAAATTTCCGTCTATTTCATTCCAAGAAAAAACAAAAAAGTTGTTGTGAAACACTTTCAGATTTCAGTGGAAAAACATAGTATTTTACTTTTTTAATATTTATATATGAAAACTCAAAAAATTATGAGAAATGATTTTTATAAAATATAACTTTTGCGAAGAATAAGTTTGGCAACTCTTCTTAGGCCAAACAATCCTAAACCAATGGACAGGGAGTCATTTATGGCAGGATTTAGTACATTCTTGGCTTGCTTCTACAATGTAATTATGTCACCTTTGAAAACATTTCCGTAACCCACAATTCTAAGGGCCAAACGTTTTAATCACTAATTATTTGAATCCCATTTTCCGTAACCCACAAATTTCTGGACCCTCTTTTTTAGTGCCATCAAACTGTCATAATATACAAACTGTTCAAAAACCCTTACATTCCAGACTAAAATCAACACCCGACGCCCACAACACCCCCAGACTAGTAGTTAGGATAAGCTAACCATCGGCTTGATAACACTCTATCTAGAAAGTTGGTTCATAAAACCGCAAACCCATCTAAGTCCAAGAATGTGATCATATCCATCCAGATCAGTCCAGCCTTAACCCTAAAATTAAACACTTCTTCTTTTTGGCTAATCTATTCACCAGTCCGGCCAGACAAACTTCTCTCGCACCTGCCTTAGCGCCGTGGCCGAGTCTAATTGACCCCGCCCATACTTCGACGGCCCGACACAAGAAACTGCCACTCAATTATTATCACTACATTTCTTTCATCACTCCAAACAGATCAAAAAGTTAAAAATTACAAACTAGCCCTTACAACACCCCACCTAAAACGAATTGTGATCACATTATTTCACTTCTCATAAATTCCCAATTTGCAACTCAAAAAAACATATAAAAATTAGAGTAAGACAGATCATATTGTTCTGCTCATCGCTATCAAAGATAGTTTATTAAGCTACTTATCAATTATATACTATTTTGCTATCCGGTGCATTACTATAGATAATTTCATTTGCAAATCTACTGTTTACAAAGCTTTATAAGAGAATAACTCAATCAATTTTTATAAGAAAGGATAATCGATAACAAGCCCTAAAGATTTTATAATTTAGCCCGCCTTTTTTTTTTTTTTTTTCTAACTCATGTAGCCAGAGAATTTGCTCGTCTAAACATTTGACTAGGCTATTGGGCCAGTTAAGAAGTAGATGCAGGACTGATCATAAGAGAAGGAAGGCCAACGAGTGAAGAGAATGAGAATGTACCAGGAAAGTTCAACCTTGGAAAAGAGAGGCACCAAACAACTCCAAAAGACATTGAGATCATTAATTAATAGGAATTAAGTTCCTCTTTGCCGTGTTAATAGTGAAGGAAACCAATGCCCTGAAGAGGACAATGCATGATAATCGTAGTCACAAGTCTAACTCATATTCATGGTAGAGGATAGAATCCAAGCTAAGTTGCCCAAGAGAACATAACTTGTTCTCATCTGGGCGGCCGCAGGTTAGACATTGCTCCCCAAGTCAGTTACCTGTAGGAACGTAGCAGGAAATAGTCCGTTCGTACCTTTTCGAAGCGATTCACGCTACAACGCGATGGCCGGTTCGAAAGGGTTGAGTCGCCGTGTCCGGGATCCCGCCTTAAGATCTCTAAGCCGAACACGAGCCGACCCCAGCTCGCTCGTGTTCGGCTCGTTTACACCCCTACACCAAACTGTTATATTATGGCGACTCTTCAAAAAGCCGTCATATTCATAATTAAGAGTCACTAACTCGAGTGCATCACAACACTTAGACTAGTAGTTTAGGATAGTCTAATCATTGGCTTTGATACCACTTATTAGAAAGCTTTGGTCCCAGCACAAATCCATATGAGTCTAAGAATGTGACATATTTAATAAAACCCATTTAATCTAAAAAATTAAATTGCTCTTTTTTTTTTTAACTAAACAGTAAAGAACTTCCCTGCACTTCTAGCATCAGTCTCAATTACCCGCATACATTAAAAATGGCATCAATTATCATCCTCCATTTTATCATCATCTTAAATAGATCCAGAAAATAAAAAAATTGGCAAAATTAGGCTGCAAAATATTACTAAAATAAGTTGACATACCACATTATTCCATATCTCAACATACATTCAATTTGCAACACAAAAGATATATAAAAAGTTTAGATAAAGGAGATCTCATATTTTGCTTATGCTATCAAAATGATAGTTTATTAATCAATTTATTCAATTTATATAATTCTATCACATTACTTATAGATAAGTTTATCTGCAAATCTGTTTTTACAAAGTTCTAAAGCAAAATTCAACAAGTATCCTAAATAGCTGAACCTATTTGAGATAATGATAAAATATAAAAGAGTAATTGATGCAATTTTTTTTTATAAAGGAAGGTAATTGAACTCATGTAGTAGAGAATCTTTGCTAGTCTAAACATTTGATTAGACTAGTGGGCCAGTTAAGAAGTAGGTGCAGGACTTTCATTTATTGGGTTTATAAGAGAAGGAAGACCACCAACTAAAGGAGGAATTTTACACTATCACCACGTCATCAATAACAAACCAATCACATTTCTTTTTTTCAAATAAAAGTAAAATAAAAATATTTTTTTATAATCATGATGGGACATTTTTAAAAGGAGATATTTGATAGGCTTGTTACGCCACGTCATCAATATACCCGTTGCGTCCTATAATTTTTCCAACTAAAGAGAATGAGAATGTACCAGGAAGGTTCAACCTTGGAAAATGCCAAGCACCAAAGAACTCCAAAGACATTGAAGTCAATTAATTGGAATTAAGTTCCTTTTTTAGTTTCAATGAAGGGGCCATTTACATAGACATGATATCACAGTCACATCTACATCCTACGAGTACTAAATTTAGATAAAAACGTATAAAATTTATCTGAACTATCGGTCATTTTTTAATTAACTATCTAATCTTTTAAAGTTTTAATTTTATTACCTATTTTTTTAATTTGTTTAATTTGAGTCGGTCAACGGTATTTTGATTTTAAAATTTAAGTTAATTACTTATTTTAACAAATTTATAATTGCAAAAATTTGCATAAAATATGTACTAATTAAATTTGTAAAGATAAACGACGTATTCAAAATTTTCAATTAATGTGCCGTTAACCGATTCATATCAAATAAATTGAAAACTAGATTATATAACAAAAAATTTTTAAAATTGGATAGCCATTCAAAATGGTCCATAGTTTAGGTAAGTTATATACGTTATTACCTTAAATTTATTACTAAATTATTTAATGTTAGATCAATTTGTTTGATTTCCCGAAAGCAATTTTCTAGCTAAAAAAATATTTTCCGTCTATTTCATTCCAAGAAAAAAAAAAATTTTGTGAAAGAGTCTTTTCAGATTTTATGGAAAAATAGTATTTTTACTTTCTAATTATTTATTCAAAAAATAAAAATTATGAAAAAGATATTTTTTATAAAAATATATATTTTTTGCGAAGAATAATTTTTCGCACTTTTCTTAGGGGCCAAACAATTCCTAAACAATGTAAGTAGTCATTTATGCAGGATTAGTACATCCTTGGCTGCTTCTACAATGTATTAGGAGAACCCTTTTGACTTTCTCTGTTCCTCCTCCCTTTGGTGATGCCCTTTTTTGTCCTCATCACCTTCTTATTAATTTTTGTTGCTTTAGCACTTTTTGTTTTTGTGTGTGCATGTGTGTAATGCCCCAATAGTCCCATATCGGATGGAATACTGGTTTCGATCAGTTTATATGAGACCTACAGGCTAATAATAATAACTGGACTTAAACATTTTGGGCCGGTGGTTGGGCCCAACGAGTTATTATTGCTAGCGGGTCGGATCGTTGCAGTGTGTCCCCTTTCATCAAGTAGAAAAAAACATATGTATTCTTCTATTTTTGCAATGAGTTATTATAATGTAAGGAATTTCCCATCATCTTTTACTGGCCCCATAACCCAAATGCATATCAATGCATTCAAATGCACTATTAGTGGATGAAAATTCCCAAAATAAGGTATAGTGATGTGATATTCAATAGAGTATTACTTGAATATCATTTTTAGATGAATCAGTAGGCTACGATTCCTTCAATATTTTTTTGGGGCTACGGATAAAGAAGCCCTAAATCATAGCTTCTAATTTACGGATGTGATATTTACTAGTTAGTTCCGTAAGATAAAGGGCTATTCAATAAAATACTGTTTGAATACTAGTTTTAGAAGAAGCACTATATTAAAATTTCCCCGGTAACCTTTTCATGCTGCAGAGAGAGAAGCTCTAAAGTCTTGAGTTAGAGTTTCTATCCGACGAAGACGTAAAATCTCATTTCAAATTCTTGCAGCAGTAGAGGTTCAAATTTTTCATTTATAGTAAAGAGACCACAAATAGTAGAAATTCCTCACCTAAACTGAAGATAAAGACACCACATGGTTGGTCCACCCTCCTCACTAGCTGAAGTTCAATAGAAGCCACCCAAACAAGCCTTTCTTTTGACTAAAATACCAATAAAGATGTTCCCCATCTACTCCTCTCTCTTTCCTCCCTGTTGACCATTTCTAATCAAGGCAACATCATCACACCTTGCAAAATTGAAAGAACGCATAGTTTATTCCAATTCCTACCTTCCACATGCAACTTACACACATTTGAAAATCAACCCCTTCTTTTGACCATCACCATTATTCAGATCATCAAATGAAGCCACACCACTCATATCCATCTCACAAACCCTCTCTCCTTCTCTCCCTCTATCTCTCTCTTTTCTCTCTCCGAAAATAACCTGCTGCATCCTTTTGAGTAGCAGCAGAACCAATTATGCACCCTGCAGAAACTCTTCCGCGGCTTCCCTTCATCCTTCTCCTGCTTCTAGCATGCATACTCCCTTCTCTATCCGACGCGAAGAACTACTACCGATACACCAATTGCGCTCCGACGAACTACACTTGCGGGACGATGAAGTTCACCGTTGGCTACCCGTTTCAGTTCGGCACCGCCCGACCAGACTACTGCCGATATCCGGGGTACTACCTCACTTGCACCGATGACACCCTTCTGATCAACATCGACGAGAAAATGATGCCCTTCCAAGTGAAGAACATCGACTACGGGAACCACCTCCTCACGCTCGTCGACCTGAATTTTTCTGCCGAAACATGCCCTCTACCAAACTACAACGTCACCATCAACACCACCATCTTTGATTACAACGACCGCAATACGATGATGACCATATACAACTGCAGTACTCTGCAAACACCCTTGCCTGCAGCCGACATATATAAAATCCCATGTGCAGAGGAAATATCCGGGCAGTACTATTATTATCGACTAAATGACAAGGATAGTGTGTTTGGGAATTGCATTTTGCTATCGCAAGTTCTGGTGCAGATATCGGCGGCAAATCAGTTGCTTGGTGAGAGTTTGAGCTTCGGAGAAGCGCTGAATGAGGGTTTCATGCTGCGGTGGACGGCGGGGAAGGGGTGGTGCAGTGACTGCGTAAGCTCTGGCGGGAACTGCGGGTATAACACGGTCGCGCGGGACCAGCAAACCTGCTACTGCCCTAACGGGACCGCTATCAGAAATTGCACCACAGGTACACAGAATTATGCTTCGCGACATAGCACTTGCCTTTTTGGCCCTACCGTGAGGTTTGGTGCTGTTCGAAGAAGTACCGCTTGCTCGAATTGTACTTTTACGAGAAGCACCGAACTCAAATTCTTTCAGCAACTCCTTTCTGTTCGCTAAACTAGAAGTTTTGAATAGTTTTTGAACCTCACAATACATTAGAAGTTACTGCAATTGCAAGTAGAAATTGAAACGGAGCTAGACGGGCTACCGTAAAAAGTTTTTCCCTAGAATTTGCGGTTCAAGCGAAAACTTCAGGTGTTAAGGAGATATGGGAACCTACTAAATGAGATCACAGTGCCATTCTCTGCTTTAGATATATGATAGAATATATGGATCAATATTTACAGTTGCTTTACTTTGCACATAAATAGGATACTAGATTCAGTCCTAACCCTCTTAATTTCTTCAGCTCTCGAGTTTGTTTATCCGCAACTTCTTTGATTCATCTCCTGGTAGCGAAAATCCCGTGTTTTAGCGGTGAAAAAGAAATAAGTATTGAAAACTTTGGATGTATGGAGGATTATTTTGTGTGGTTGGATTACTTTGTCTCATCTTTCTCACAATTTGATTAAATATTGTATTCTTAGCACCAACATCAGGATGCTGAATCATGCAATTAATGCATAAATAAACCAAAATTTTAAATAGCAAAGTCAACGGCGGCTTCCCATTGTTGCCTATCCAAACAGCAAACCTCTTGCTTTAGTGCTGACTCTGCTTTGGTCAATGAAGAAGCAGGAGCACCTAAAATTATAAGAAAAGCTAACTTGGCTTTTTTTTCAGAAACTTCCTCTTCCTTTCATCTTGTATAGTGATGAGTCTACATTACTACATCTTATTCAACTCTTTTATAGAGATTTGACTTTTCAATCCCTCTCTATCTCCTCTTCTTTTTATCTCTTCTCCTCCCCTTCTTAATTTATTATGATAAATGAAGGGCGAGTATAATATACTGCCGAAATCCTTTTGGCGTACTTCTCATCTATCAATTATTGGATTGTGCCAAACAAGATGTTCATGCACCCAAACAAAGTTTAATGTCACGGATTTAAGTAAACTCACTTGTCTAGCCCGTGTGGCACTCGCCTCCCTCCGCGAAGTGAGCAAGCCTACCTCTCTGCTTACTAGTCCGGACCTACTCACGCGACGAGTAAGTACAAGAGAGAGAGAGTTTGAAAAATGTTGTATTGTATTACTTGAAAGTAGAAAGATTATAAGTGTAACACCCCAATAGTCCCACATCGGGTGGAAAACTGATTTTGATTAGAATATATGAGGTCTACACGCTAGTAATAATAACTAGGCTTAAGCATTTTGGGCTGGTTGTTTGGGCCCAAAGAGTTATTGTTGTTAGCGGATCGGGTCAGGTCGTTACAGCTGGTATCAGAGCCGAATATCAGCCGGAAGTGTGAGAGCTAAGTGCTATACAGGACAGAGTGCTACACCAAAAGGTTTGGTGAGAGCCGCCTCTAGAATCTCACATCGCATCTCACATCGCCTGATAATTCTGTCCTGTGGTTTGGACCCAAAGAGAACATCAGGGTCTAAACAGGGAGATCTGTAATCTGGTTTGGACCCGAAGAGAACATCAGTGTTTAAACAAGAAGAGCTTGCCTAACAGTCCCCTCACATCGCCTGATAATTCTGGCCTGCATCTGTAATCTGGTTTGGACCCGAGGAGAACGTCAGGGTCTAAACAGGGAGATCTATAATCTGGTTTGGACCCGAAGAGAACGTCATGGTCTAAACAGGAAGAGTTTGCCCAACAGTCCCACATCGAATTGGAAACTGATTCTAATTAGAATATATGAGGGCTACAAACTAGTAATAATAACTGAGCTTAAACATTTGGAAAACTGATTCTGATTAGAATATATGAGGGCTACACGCTAGTCATAATAATTGAGCTTAAATATTTTGAGTCGGTTGTTTGGGCCCAATAAGTTATTATTGTTAGCGGGTCGGGTCGTTACAATAAGTGAGTTGTGTGAGGTGTGGGGGTGGAAGCCATAGGTACTTATAGGCACCCAAAGAGCAAATGGAAAGGTGCCAAGTGGCGCAAAGCTATAAGCCAAAACGTGAAGTTACGAGCTCCTGGGAGACCGTATTTATTACATCTCCTAGAAGCCCTAGAGGCTCTTGACTCTTCGGCATCCGCATCCGCAGTCTCGAGATTTGTAGAGATGTTTCTAGAAGATTCCAGCAAAACCTCTGGCATTTATCTCCTTTGGAGTTTAGGTGATTGCAAAGGAGAAACCAGAAGGAAATTCCAAGTCCCTGACATTAAGCTCTCTTACAAGATGTTCATTAACACTAAAATCTCACCACAATCCAAAGAATCCTTGGATCTCTTTTCTCAGTAGCCAAGCAATGACTTCTTGGGGCTATCCTTTCAAACAAAGGATTAAAACAGAAGAGCTGTATACTTAAACTTACTTCTAATTAGCCAGTTTTGTTAGAGAATATTTTAGTCTCACAATGAATGGTACTAACTTACCAGCTATAATGCCTTGTCAAAAGTTCTTTTAAGTTCATATAGGTATCATTGATTTGAGAATTACTTTGATATTCTCATTTTGTGAATTTACCAGGTAAATATAAATATATGCTGTGCTTGGGATTTCATTGTACCAAAATTTACCAGTGGCTTATGAAAGGATTTTCACAGAGGAGCAAAGACTCATTTTACTCACTTTTTCTCACTTTCACTCATTTAATCTCTTCTTTTTCTCTTGTGAATCAATTGCTTTTTAGTAACCAACAAAAGTAGGATCAACATGGGTATTTAATGTGAATATAATTCTTACCTATTTGCTCATTTGTTTTTAATTAGTGTTTGCCTTTTATTTTTCAGTTACTCAAAGCAAGAACAAGCATACAGGAGTGATAATTGGTAAGCACACTCCCCTCCACCATGCCTATCTTTTCCAATCTCTTAAAAGTACCTTTTTTTCTTTTCCAATTACTGCACAAGTTTGAGTTGTCATTGCTTGTTACTTAATAATATGTAGGATTTTTTTCACTGTTGATTTGAAATCAAATTTGAGTAAGGTTTAAATCCAACTGTGATGCGACACGACACTCCAATAACAAGATGATTCTGTTTGTGATATTAATGTCTAGCATGGAGATTACCTCTAAAATGAAGAAGAAAAGGAAAGGGGGAAAAAAAAAAACCAGCGAAAATAAAAACAACTAAGATCGATCGATTGATCGTCGATCGAGTATCGTTATGAATGGTGTACTAACTTCTGAAATCATAATAATCTGCAGGAAGTTCAGTAGGTGCAGCTGCAGGCCTCGTCGGTCTATGCGGCCTCTGCGTGTTTCTGTACATCCGAACACGGAGGCGGCGGCATTCGCCTTCGTCGTCAAATCTCATTCGCAATGCATCTTCGTCCGTTCCGAACTCCTACTCCAAGTCCAAGGACCCAGAATTAGGAGGAGGCAGCAGTGTCTTCTACCAGACTCACCTCTTCTCCTACGACGAGCTCGAGGCGGCCACTGATGGCTTCTCTGACTCCCGAGAGCTCGGCGACGGAGGCTTCGGCACCGTCTACAAAGGTTCATACTAACATATTCAGTTCCTTTTTACTATAAATTATGACTTTGATCTTGGTTTCATTCTATTAGTTTTACTTTAGTAGTTCAGTCCCTAAAAATTGTTCAGCACTATAGCTAGACTTTGCAAGAATTCAAATTTCAAGAAGGGGCTGGTTGGTAACAATGAACTGCAATGACGCGAGTTCGCTCCGCACACGAACTCACGAGATCATGAGACGTCTCGTGCACGAAGCCCGGCTCAAACTTGCGGGACTCATGTTCAGCAAGTGACTTGAGAAAAAATGAAATCAAGTTTCAGCGTCTAAATTGTTACGATTGAAACTCGAAGAACAAGATTAACTTGTCGGTTTTACTCTGAAACAATCTTGTTGATGATCAGGAATTCTGCGAGACGGTCGGGTAGTGGCGATCAAGCGGTTGTACGAGAACAATTGGCGGCGTGTGGAGCAGTTCAAGAACGAGGTGGCAATCCTCTCCCTCATCCGCCACCCAAACCTCGTGGCACTCTACGGCTGCACATCTCGCCACAGCCGTGAGCTTCTCCTCGTCTACGAGTACATCTCCAACGGCACCATTGCTGACCACCTGCACGGCTCACGTGCTGACGAGCGTGCATTGACGTGGCCGCGCCGTCTATCTATCGCAATCGAGACCGCCGATGCCCTTGCATACCTCCACGCAGTGAATCCCCCCATCATCCACCGCGACGTAAAGACCAACAACATACTGCTGGATGCCGACTTTCACGTGAAGGTCGCCGACTTTGGCCTCTCGCGGCTTTTCCCTCTAGACGCCACGCACGTGTCGACGGCGCCGCAGGGCACGCCGGGATACGTGGACCCGGAGTACCACAAGTGCTTCCAGCTCACCGACAAGAGCGACGTGTACAGTTTCGGCGTGGTTTTAGTCGAGCTCATATCGTCGATGCCGGCCGTGGACATAACACGGCGGCGCGACGAGATCAACCTGGCCAACATGGCGATACGTAAGATACAGAACTGCCAGCTCGAGGAGCTGGTGGACGCCGCGCTCGGGTACGAGGAGGATCTCGCGACGAAGAGGATGATCACGATGGTGGCGGAGCTCGCGTTCCGGTGCCTACAGCCGGACGGCGAGATGCGGCCGCCGATAAGGGAGGTGGTTGAGGTGTTGAGGGGGATACAGAGAGAGGGCTACAACAAGAACAGTGAGGGGGAGGAAGGAGACATTGTGGTGAAGGAAGATTCAGGGCTGCTTAAGAATATCCCTCCCTTCTCACCTGA
Organism: Ananas comosus; assembly: GCF_001540865.1. Lineage (NCBI taxonomy): Eukaryota > Viridiplantae > Streptophyta > Magnoliopsida > Poales > Bromeliaceae > Ananas > Ananas comosus. The sequence continues at coordinate 2,469,240 of NC_033636.1, forward strand.
TTCTGTTGCTGCTAAGTGGCCGAGTAGGACTACAACACCCAACACTAGCGAGTAAGAGTAATCAATCACATATTTACTGCCGTTGAAACGGGCGGAATAGTTGTGCATTTTGTGATGTTGTGTAGATGTTTTCCTGTTCTAAGTTTACTTACTCTTTTGAATTTGAGGGCAGTGTACATATCAGTTAAGAGTGTTTAACAGCATATATGAGAGATGATTAACTAGTCCCTGTTCTTCTTTCCCCACTGAACAAATAGAACAAGACTACAAAATATTGCGAGACAGGAACTGCAGCTGGCTGAACAACTCCACCCAAAAGCCGACCGAGCAGCGAGTCAAAAGCAGCTACTAACATGTTGGCACTGAAGCTTCATTGAACTGTTTACTAGCACACCAGCACAGCCACCGCCGTCGGATAAGAAGGTCATAAAAGAGGAAGAGCGATGGACACTTAAGAGTGCGCCAACGAAGAAGTGCACCGACAAAGGAAGAAACAATGGAAGAGACGATATAATAGTAAATCTAGGAACTAAACTCAGAACCTCTTAAAATGGAGAGAATTTAGGACCGACTCTGATATAATGTTACCCAAAAAATCGATCTAGTAAAAGAGGGTCTCAAATTAATCATCACAGACCTTAACCAAGGAAGTCCCCACATTCATTGATAATCTCCATCAAAAGGCCTAAATCGACAGACACAAAAACTAAGCTCGAAAGGGACCTATCGAAAGTGGCGGAAGAGAATTAGAGGGTGGGAAAAAAAGAGAGTGGTGAGATTAACAAGGGAAGAAGAACATTGGAGAAGGGAAAAAGGGAGGACAAGGAGAGAAGCAAAAGAATAACCAACCAAAACATTCCTCATACATCTTTGTTTCTCCTTTCCTCTTCAAAACCAAAGTACAGTTAGTACCAAACATCTTAATAAGTAAACAAAAGTCAAAATAGCAACTAAAAGCACAAGAAAAGCCTTATCTCGTAACAACACTAAGGGGCCGTTTGGTTGAATGTAGTTGCAGAAATAATGTAGTTAGAAATACATGCAGTTGCAAATGTTGTAGTTGTAACTACACCTAGTCTGTTTGGTTTTATACAGTTGCAACTGCTGCAGTTACATTTTTTCTGTTTGGTAATATGTAGCTGATAGTTGTATTTGTAAATTTTGTCACCTCTTCAGATAAAATGATGAGATTACCTTCGCTATGCATAAAATAATTGTATAATTTTATTAATTATTCAAACTTACTATTTATAAATAAATAAATAGATATATATATATATATATATATAATATTTTTTTATTTTTCAATAATTCTTCAACTTATTAATCGACACATTTAAAATTTTTAATTTATTTAATTTTAATATGTAAATCAAACTTTAAAAATTTAAACGATTCTCTCATTTTTTTTATCAAATTTAATAATTATAATTAATTAAAACTTATTAAGTTAACATACACAATCACATTCTATAAAATTTAGAAAAACTATTTTTATATTTTAAATAAATAAATTTTAAAAAATTTAATTTTTGCACAAATTGTATTGCCTAAAAAATTTATTTGTATGAGTTTATTTACAAGTATTTTTACTTCTATCCCTATTATATTAAATTCTTATATATTATTTTATTTTGTATTTTGTGAAGGTGATTAATCCTCACCAACCAGCCCCCAGCATTTGGACCTTCTTGTGCAGGTGGAACTGCAGCAGTTGGATTCAACTGCACTAAACCAAACATAGGAATTGAGGTTGCATGCGTTTGCAACTGCACCGCTGTTGCAAATGCGTGCAACCAAACAGCCCCTAAGAAGCTCACGGCTCCGCCTTTTGTTGGAACCGGTTAGCTTCAACCTAGCCTTCGCAAAATACAATCCTTAAGATCCAATATCATATCCAACAAATCTTTCAGTAATATAAAAGCTCAAATTCGTAAAAGATTGAATTCAAAACAAATCATCCTTTTCTCTATAAGAAGCCCCAAGAGACAAAGAACTGTCCAGAATATTCGACAAAAACTAACAAGAGTGATTGTATATATCTACCAAGAAAAACTGACCATGTCGGTCCGAAGATGTCCCACCAGATGTCCAACTGTAAGAAGGGCAAAAGAGCATATGCTATTGAGTTGTATTGATGCAAATATATAATACAAGAGATATATCAAATATAGTAACAAAGCCTAGTATAGTAAGAATACAAACGAGATTAGATACCGTATAATCCTACTCTGTATATAATAGTAATATACAGTTTTCTAATATAGAGAATAATGCTAAATATGTCGTAATATCCCCCCACAAACTAAGTATCCATTGGATGGATGCGAAGATCGAGCCGCAGTATAGAAAATCGAGATGGTGATAAAGGCTTGGTGAAAATATCAGCAAGTTGTTTATCGAAAGAGATATGAACCAACTCCAAATCACCGGTCTGAACATATTCGCGCAAGAATTGACAGTCGAGTTCAATGTGCTTTGTGTGAGCATGAAGAATAGGATTGGCCGCAAGATAATTGATGCTAAGGTTATCACAGTAGATGCTGATAGGCCGCCAGAGGAAAACACCAAGGTCGCAAAGTAGAAAGCGGATCCATATTGTCTAAGCAAGCGCGTAGGCTACAGCACGATACTCCACTTCATAACTAGAGCAAGAAATGGTAGGCTGCTTCTTAACGAACTAGGAGATAAAATTGGGCCCGAAAAATATGCAATATCCGGAGATAGACCGTCGGGTATCTGGACAACCAGCCCAATCAGCATCTGCAAATGTTACAAGAGAAAGATTAACGGAGCAAGATATAGGTAGGCCATAAGTCAGCATGCCCCGAATATACCGTAGAATACGCTTAACCGCTTGCATGTGAGATTCACGAGGAGCATGTAGATACTAGGCAACGGAGTTGACGGCATACGATATATCCGGTCGGGTGAAGGTAAGATACTGGAAAGCACCAACAAGCTGACGATACCTATAGGGTTCCTCAAGAGGACATCCCTCATGAGAAGAGAAACGAGAAAATAAAAAATAGTTTCAATAAAGGTAACATGCTGAGAAATAAAAACTTTACCAGTGCTTGAATGGAGACAGTGAAAACCTTTATGTTTATCAGAGAGTCCTAAGAAGAAACAAAGAAGTGATCGAGTAGAGACCTTGTGAGTTGCAATGTTCTGTATATCGAGATAACACAAACATTCAAAAACTCTGACAAATTGCAAGTCAGAGGATGAACAACCATGCATAGTTTCATATGGTAATCGTCCTCTTAAAACAGTAAGAGAATGAATTCGATTCACGAGAAATACAGCAGTTTGGATGGCATCAACCCAAAAATGAAGAGGCATGCAAGCTTGAAACAGCGAACTTCTAACAATGTTAGTTAAATGTCTATATTTTCTTTCGGCAAGACCATTTTGTTGTGAAGTATAAGGACAAGAAAAGCGGTGAAGAATTCCATTTTGTGAACAAAGGGTAAAAAACTAATCATTTACAAACTTCGTACCACTGTCAGATTGAAAAATGTTGATTGAGCTATGAAATCTGTTTTCTACCATTGCTTTAAATTCGAGTAATTTGACGAAAACTTCATGTTTAAATTTCAAAAGATAAAGCCAAAAAAATCGAGAGTAATTATCAATGAATATAACATAATATTTATAGTCAGAAACTGATGGAACAGGTGATTGCCATACATCAGAATGCACAATATGAAAGGGAAAAGCATATTTGGATTCATAATTATGAAACGAAAGTTTAACATGTTTTTCCATATTACAAACATTGCAAATGGATAATGTCTGAGTAGAATTACCATCAAAAACAATGTTATTATTTTTAATAAATGCAGAAAGAACGGAAAGATTAGGATGACCTAACCGTCTCTACCAAACATCACCACTAAACCTAGATGCAACAAGACCTATCTGTTGCTTATTCCCTACACTTGCAACTTTAGAAGAGATTGGAGTGATGTTCCCGACTAGGGCATCGAAAAAGCTTCGTCCCTATTTCCTTGTCCTTCACAGAAAAACCTAAAGAGTCAAATTCAAAAAAAAATGATTGTCATGACAGAACTGACGCATTGAAAATAATTTTCTCTTAATAAAATAAACAACAAGAACATTTTTAAGAACAAATGAGGTAGAAGATGTATTCAATTGAGTTTCACCTGTCTGAGTAATATCAAGTAAATTTTCATTAATAATTAGAATTTTCTCATGTCCAATATAAGGTTTGGAAGATGAGAGAATGCCAGAATTCACTATCATGTGATTAGACGCTCTTGTGTCTGGATACCACACTTCCTCACCAGATTCATGAAGATTCATAGCAGCAAAAATCTGAGGGACATCATCGGCCACGAATGAGTGATTGAAGCATTGTCTGTGCTGAAGTGTGAGACCCCAGATAGTCCTATATATGAGATATNAACCGGTCGAAACGAGCTATTGGATCGCTATGAACGGAGTCCGATACGCGGAGAAAGCCAACTCTACTCCGTGGCTTCACCGAAAAACCGGAGTTACTATTCACTTAAGTGAAAACTAATAATCGCGTAACTCCTCCGTTTTAGCTCATTTTGTCCTGAAACTTGACGAGTACTTATATAATTAAATTACACACATAAACATCATCAACAGAGAGTTTAGTTGCACTGTCAAATTTTCAGTCCTTACATGAAGAGCAGAATGGTTGTTCTTTCCACAAATCTGACATTATGTGCCAGACTTCGGAAAATAAGGTTGCTAATTTGGAGTGTTAAGTTGAGGAGAATTATTAGGTGAAGAATGTGGATAGGTTCCAAGAGATCCATGACCATGATAAGAATTGTGTTTACCGCGTTGTCCTCGACCTCTGCGATGCCTTCCTCCACGGCCAGCACAATTACCACGTCCACGATTTGCATAAAAGACTTCACCGTCAATAGTGGGAGTAGCAGAGGACGTCGTTAAGCTAGTATGACGTTGGACTTTTGCTTCTTCTTGCAGAAAGAGTGGACGTAGTTGTTTAAAGGTAAGCTTACTTCTGTGTGTTAAGGGCACTAATGAAACCTCTGTATTCTTCTGGTAGTCCAAACAGAACAGTCATGACCAAATTATGGTCTGACTCAATTTCACCAATTGCCTGAAGAGCATCACCAATCGACTTGATCTTCTGCATGTAATCACTCATGCTCATCGAACCTTTCTTGATGCTTCGTAATTCAAACTTTAGAGAGAAAGCCGTGGAAGCAGTTTTATCAAGAAAATAAGCTTCAATGGTTCACCAGGCATCATATGCAGTTTTGGATGAGCAAAAAATAACCATTTGTAATATATTAAAGATAAGGTAGCATTGATCCACGAAAGTATAATAGTATTTTCTTTTTTACAACTTAAATATTCAGAATTTATAACTATCTTATCAGCAGTATCGATAGTCTGAGAAAGGACAACACCAGTTTCGTCCACATGTGATGTAACACCAAAACTTTTTAGAACATTAAGAAAAATGTTTCCACACAAGATATGGAGAATCAATCAGTTCTAGTGGTATAAGAGTTTTGATGTTAACAACTGGCAAATTTGAGATAGAAGAAGACATATTTGTCACCTTAAGAGAAGGATCCACCACTAAATATGAAAAAAAGATAAATCAGAATGTAACGGATGAGAAAAAGAAATAACCTAATTTCTACGAAACTGGTTGTACCCAGCGCACAAGAAAAGAACCACTTAGCACGAAACAAGAACGATCGCACCAGGGAAAAGACCGAGCAACACCAATAAAGCAAGAGAGGAATCACAAAGAGGCCGAAATTAGTGTAGCAGAACTACTGTAGCAGTACTATAGCACCGGTACTGTAGTATAGGGATGGTACTGTAGCAACTGTAACACCACTGTAGCAGTACCGTAGCGCCGGACTGTAGACTACCAGGGAGATTGAAGTCCAAGCAAAATAGGAGATAGAACACCAAAAGGAAAATAACACCTATGAAAGAAGGTGAAACTTGTGGTGGATAATAGTTATGGATCGATATCCCCAAATTAGGATTCCCGCTCTGATACGATTAAAGAAAAGCAAAAGAATATACCCTATTGAGTTGTATTGATGCAAATATATAATACAAGAGATATATCAAATATAGTAAGAATACAAACAGAATTAGATACCATATAATCCTACTCTGTATATAATAGTAATATACAGTTTCCTGATATTGAGAATAATGCCAAATATATTGTAACAACAACATTTTGTGAGCATGAAGTAGAATAACACTTCCGAAGGAACATGCTTTACCAATTACGCTGTTTACTTATTAAACACAATACGAAAACTCTTCAGAGAAACAAATGTTAAAGTGAACCACTTTATTCTTTGGAACCAGAACAATCATACAGTTGAAGTTAACATATCTAGAAATGCACATACAGATTAAGCATCGCCTAACTTATGCTTATCTCAAATTTTTCGAATGTAAGCAAGTGCTCAACATTTGATCGTGATTAGCAAAACAATAAATAGAGAAAAAAAAAAGTTACAACCAGCAGGATGGATGACCCAGTGATGGTACAGAAAATGTTATGGAGAAAAAAAATGTCATACCAAAGTCAAGACTGTGATGGCTCCTTTCATCGGACAATTAGCTATACCAGTTTTTGGTCTTCGAACTAACCTTTGCCGCTTCTCCACGACAATGCTACCAGTACCAAATTATGTCTTTTCCCAATGGAGGAGGATCTGTAAGGCGTCGAGTACACGATTATAGCATCACTTGAAGTCTAAACAAAGTGAGTAACTTATTCAAATAAATGCTTCAGTTAAGGCCATGATTGCTGATCACCAAACTAAGCATCGCCTCCTTCTGAACTTATCGACATCATCTGAACTCATCCTCGACTTCTCGGGAAGATCTGCAGCCTTGGATTTCACAACTCGACTGTCTAAACTGTTCCTCGAGGCCTCAGGACGGTGGGCGGCTTCCTGTGTTCGTGGTCTCTCAGAGGGTATAATCTCAATAATGTCCTTATTGTTGTTATGGGCGCCGTCTTTCACCGTTGGTTCTTTCGAGCCATTCTTTGCAGCTTGCTTAGCAACAGACGAAATGAATTTCTTAAGGTGGCGTATGAAGTCAGGGTACAACTCGAGATTGCAGTGGCCGCCACCACTAAGCCACAAGGGCGTGTACTTTACTTTGCTAAGCTCCCATAGCTGCTTTCCATGTGAGCAGTCAACAACATCATCCGATGTGCCCTGGGAATAAAAATATTCAGTTAAACAATCTTGTACCAACAAACAACTTACAAAAGACTCGATTATATTTCCATCAATTTTCTACTGATAATATTCCTACAGTCCAGCTTCTGATGCTAATTTCATATTTGAAGAATTTATTGCTACAGGACTACAAGCAGACCAACTCAACAAGGAAAACCTGGCATATAAACTATACAAGCAACAGCTCAGATCATTCCGAAGTGAAAAAAAACTGACCAACAAAAGGACATCAGCTGTATAATATGCAAGCCCAAGCATGAAATTGGAATAATTGAACTCTCTACAATCTTCACAAACTTTTCCAGAGAAGCATCCAATATGCTAGTATCACCAAGCAACAAGACAGGTTACACCTAAAAAGTACAGTAGGTCAAACCAGACAAGACTCCTTGGTTTCGATCAAAAAGTCATTGAAGATGATTTCCAAGCCAACCCCACTCAAAAGTTTGCCTGGGCCTTCCAAAACAGCATTCTTGTCGTAGAACTAATCTATCACACATGACATCTGATTTCACCAATTAAAAGAAGCCACACTACCAATTGAGCCTACTTTACAGACTGATAGATGTTAGAACCATGCTGCCACGGTATTTGAGGAGCATCATCACCCTCCTCCCAAACCAAAACCTGCCAAAAAATCCCTCTTCCTTCTCTTTTCTCTTTCAATAATCAAAACCTGCAGAAAACCCCCACATTTTAGCCCCTGTTCATCAATCTTCCACTAGGGTTTCAGTAGAATCTATTCTAAAGTATACATTAAAAGTCTTAAATACCTGAATTGCCCTCCCCTTTCGAAGCTATCTTTATGCTAAAGGACTGATAGGAGTAATTTTTGTCATTTTACCCTCTCCTTTATTGTTGTAGCCCCTTAAAGAGACTTCTCATAAAGCCACGGGAAATTTCTATAGATTTTGATTATCAAGAGCAACTTGTATACTGCATTTTTGAGGGGGAAAAAATTAAAAAAAGAAAACCAAAAGAGGTTATTATCTCTTGGAACATTACCATATTAAAACCCTTTAATTGAGACCTTCCAAAACAAGATTATCTCCATCTAATTGCTAAAGCTAAGCCCCATGGCCCCCATCTAACATTTTCAAAACCAGTTAACAGTGTTAATCCATGCCTGCTGAATATTGTGCAAGAAAAAGCTTTGTAACTTAACATGCCTAATGCATGAGGCTCTCGTCACTGGAGTATCTAGGAGGCAAGAGATACATAGCCTTACATGGAAGCAGATTTGTACGGCTCAAAGCAATAACACTAGCCAACACAAGGAAATCAATGACCATCCTACTAAAGTGAGACCTCCAAAAGTGTAGTACTGTAGTACATGAGGGTGAGATGTATGCATTCCGCCTAAGAAAATTCTTAACTATAATATAAAGTGATGCTCTATACCAAATAAATTAGATGCAAGCAAACAATTTAGTCTAAGCATATTTACAAAGGAAACTTGTTATCAACCTTTAGCATCAAGCTAACAAAATGAGCCCGATCAAATTATACTTTAGGGAAGGGGCATTTCAAGTTTCTTGCACACAATTTAAGCCATATTAAAATCCAAGCATAATCTGCTTTCACCTTATTAAAAAGCAAATACCGTCCCTCGGTAAATTAGTTACAGAACTAAGTGCCCATTTTGATTAGCAAGGATTCCCTGCAGCCCAGTGCACAAGGATTTCCTGCACACAGGGCCATCCCACTGCTGATGAGTGGAGGGTTCCCTCCACCCCATGTACGGGAACTTCCTACTCACGGGTTTGCACCCAACAAGCAAGTTGGAGCTTCTACAAAAGTGGTTCTTGAGTAGGGCTTGTTCCTAGGAGGATAAGGGACGCTCATAAATCAGGATAGGGCAACTCACATCACCTAATTAAAAAGTTGGTTAGGCAAAGGAACTGCTTCTACAGAGGTGATGCAAACTGGCTATCCAACTCAAGTTAGAGTCAATCCTGAATTGGTTATATTGATATCTTACCTAATCGAAGCCTAACAAATCGTAAAATTTCATAAATGATATTATTATTCAATTTTGGGAATTTTCTTTATTTTATTTGATTGAGATTTTATTTGGGATTCAATTAAGATTTGTGATTCTATTTGGATTTGAATTTGGAATCAATTAGAACTTAGTTGATTAGTTTTCTTAATTTTATTTAATTTTATTTGGGAAGATTTAATTTGATTTAGTTTTCTTTTGGTTTCTTATTGTTACTACGAAACTTGGGAATAGAATTTTTTTATTAATAAGACCACAGCTTCATATTGTTACTACGAAACTTGGGAATAGAATTTTTTTATTAATAAGACCACAGCTTCATATTGTTACTACGAAACTTGGGAATAGAATTTTTTTATTAATAAGACCACAGCTTCATTGTTATTCATACCTTGAGAATTTAGGGGAAAAAAAGAATGGAGAATTTCTTCTTCCTTCGTGGAGACGAAGTTTTAGAGAGCATAATTGAAGCAAATCCATACAGGAGAGTCCGTCATTCCAATTTCTTCTTTCTCCATTGGATAACTTCCTAAACGGTGATTTAATAATCTAAATGAATTCAACTTGATACGTGGGACCCAAAACTGAACAACAAAACAGAAAACTTGGGAGTCACATAAGCACTCTCGCTGTGTGGCTCCCTTTTCTTCACATTGTGCCCAGAGGCGCAAATCCCACGCATCTCCTAATTCTTTGGCATGTTTTCATGTGGACCCATTCCTCCACATTATCAAGGAAAAAGAAGTGTATATGATTCGCACCCTCCATCAACACTGCACATGCCGGCATCTAAACCCAAGAGTAATCTTTTCCTCCTTCAGGCGGCCACACCTTCACCAAGCACTGCATCTGAGCTTCTACGCCAAATCGGAGTTTCTCCTTGAAACAATCCAGGGATCATTGCATCAGCAATCAACCATCTGCGCCAGAAACTACAATCAAACTTTCTAGCTTTGAGCATATCTCCGCCGAAACCCTGGATTCTCCAATTTGTCTTTCTGCAGTCGAACTTTAAAACAATAATCCCTTATTTCCTCTACAATTCTTTTTCCTCATTTGTGAAAACCTAGTTTACTTTATTTTATACATATTAGAAACTCTAACATAACCAATCGTGAATCAATAAATTGAAGGAACTTGGGTATTTTTCCTTTGTTGCACATTCATTCCAATTAACTTCACTAAAGCTTGACAAGTTAATATTTTGCATCAACAATTCCTGCATGAAATCAAATTTTGCAATATTCCTGATAATTTTCAGAAAGTTTCAGTTTTCAAAGATTATTCTATTTCAAAACTTTGGAACAACTCTCAATTTCATCGCACGTTCGCATTGAGTTGCATTAGAAGAGTTTTCTAGGTTAGGTTTAGTCTTTCATCACATGGTTGCAGGTTTAGTCTTTCATCACACGGTTGCATGGAATTCATTTGTTCTGTATGACTGTATCCCATCATAGATCACTCAACAATTTTGCATCAAGTCTAACTTAGAATTGGTTAGGCTTGGCGTGAGATGGCCACAGATTAGGACACGACAAGCTCTTTTCACTTAAGCAAATGTTTGCTACACGCAGGCTTAGGTGAAGTAACAAATATCTGGCCGACTAAATGGTTTTGTTAACAAAAAATGTTCCTCTTGCCTTTCCTGACTCAACTCAGATTTCGCTCAGCTCCAATGTTGCCAATCTTTATCTTCATTCGGAAAATAAGTTTGAGAGCAACTGCCAAAGGATGACGAAATGCATTAGTCTTTTCATTGCATCAAGGCTCCTCTTTTGTCACTTGGCTCTTTCACAGGAAACAACATCTTATTGTCTCTATAAATCCTAACTCAGAAAAACTATTCCACAAAACAACAAGTCATTCTAAACCATAGCTAACAGCTTGTGCACCTTTCTTATGGATAATCTTTCAATAAGCCAATAGCAAACTGATTTTACTACTTAGAAAAAGTATTCTGGATATAATTCTACAGTAATTTATTTGCAGTTCCCCTAAACATCTCACAACTTTTCTAATATTTACCTTCCTAACCCTTTCCCATAAAAGTAGATGGTGGCCCTTTTTCAGTGCAGAGCATGAAAGAACACCTAAAAGCTGTTATAAGATATGACTTAGTCAGAAGACTTGGAACAAGTTGAAACACACAAGATTGTATCCACCAGTCATTTCTCAATCTTTAGGTATGTTTCTAATATATCATGCCATATGGGAGTGGCTTCTAAGGGTAAGTTGTGCAGCATAAAATTAATCAGAAACACATAAAAGTACTAAAATTCTTCATCACTTGTTCCCCTCAAGCTTGGAATAATTTCTTCCCATAATGTGTTGGAAGCAAACTATTTTACCTATCCAAAAAAAAAAAAAAGCTTTTCAAAGTCACATAACCAATACCACTTGAAATTTAACTACAAAACTGCTAGCCAAGATCAACAATACTACCTACACAAAGTGAGTAATGATCAACTAGTTATCACTAAAAAACAGATAGGCCAGATTACCAGAAAATCTAAACAAATTGATCAATTATAATTAAAAAAACTAAAAAGAAAGGCAGGACAGAACTTACATGAATGACAAGGACTGGACAGTTTACCAAGCCAATTTTGTCAATATTCTGCAAATCAAAAAATTGTTTGTCAAGAAGAAAGCGCAGGGCACGTGGACATAAGTACTATCGATTTTTACCTTGTAGATGTCAAACCAATATGTGCGTTTGACAGGATATAGTACTCGTAATCCAGAAAGAATGGGACTATGTAAAACTACAGCCCTCAAGTTCGGCACTCGTGAGGCAAGATCAATCGTCGGACCACTTCCAACAGATTGGCCATATAAGATTATGTCCTCATCAGCTACTCCATACTGTTCCTTGAGACAATTATATGCTGCTTCAATGTCTGCATATGTATTATACTCAGTGGGCTGTACCATGAAAGAATAAATGCCATATTAAGTGACTGTCAATAGTATGGGGGGCATAGTAGTATATTTTCAAGCTTCAAGCGAAAAAAAATTGTGAAAGAGTAATAATGAAACAAATTTGGAGCAGACCTTTCCTGTGGATCTTCCATAACCAGCATAGTCATACCTGCAATCACATTAACCAACTCAAGTTAATTCAAGAATTAACAAGTAATAGAATAATAAATAAACAATACATATATATTGTTCTTGAGGAAGAATAGTTATGCAAGCTCGACATGAAACACAGTAAGTAATAATACAAAAAGGCTCTCTTCTCTTTTATAAGCTAGCACTGGTAATTATGACACCATTTTTTACAGGGTTCCAAATCATAAAACTTAACAGAATAAGTAAAACCGGAAAAATCAAAAAGATTTCGATGTCTAACTGATGCAGAAGTGGACCATGACAACAAAGGTGGCCAGATAGATCACATAACGGATTAGCTTCAAATCAGTTGGATATTTTTGACCACTGATTATTGTGAACTTACTAGCTAGCTGCAAGCAGGTAAAGTAAAAGCAAGAAAAAATAAGACGTGAAATACATTCAACAAGATAAATTGTTGCCATATAAATTTGAGCCTGTGCAGTTTGACTCCAAGTTGAGTTCAATCAAATCAGTTTTAATTTTTACTTATTTTTGGGCGGTCTTTAGCTTACTGATGTTTATATTAGAAATTTTAGGCTAAGAAATTGATAACTCCCTACAAGTTAGTTATATTTCTAGATTTGTTTATTTCAGTCCCAACTCCCAAGTAGGGTTAGGTTTTCATTTTTAACCATAAATAGGACCCAATCAAGGGTTTTGAAGGGCGCTGATTTGAGCTATATGAAATATAGCATTAGGTCTTATTATTTTCTCTACTCTGTGACCTCGATTGGCGATCTTCTTCCTCACTTATGCCTCAATTGAGCACTTCGTCTCAATTTTTCCTCTTCTTTTTCACCCTCTCTTCTTTCCATTTCCCTTTTCTCTTTACCCTCCTCTACAGCCAAGGTTTAAAGTGCCGTGGCACTGGGGCGTGCCGTGGCATGGGGGCGTGCCGTTATGTCCTTGGCACGGTACGGCACAGACACACTTGCGTGCCGACACATGGCACGCTTGCATGCCGATAGATACGCATGACCTTCTACTGGCACGTTTTGGCATGGACTTATTTCAATTTGTTTGATTCTAATAAACTCTTATAATATTATTTTGAAAGATTTAAATAAAATAATTATGAATATTTACTATGTATACCTTACTATACTCATCAATTAACATGCATGAAAACTTTTTGTAAGTAAAGTACAGCTATACCTGATGTAGAATAGAAATTAAAATATAATAATAAAATTCACAAGTACAATAATTATTTAAATTTACATCTTTACATAGAAATGACTGCTTAATTCCACATAGATCGTCACGCTTGATCATATGGCATATTGTTATCTGCAGATACAAGATTTATTTGACAATGTTGATATAAGTATTGCTGGTATTGTGAGAAATTCATATATTCCCAATATTACATCTATATTTTTTGTTCTTTTATTCTTTTTAAAAATATCTGATCAAAATTTGTTTAGGAGATCAATTTTTGTTTCTGTGATTCACCGAAAACTTCGCGGTGCGACAAATTTTGACAAAATATTTTGTGAAGAAAAAATAGATGTCAGTAGTGGGCTACGGGCTCGGGCCGAATATGTCAATTAAAAATTTGGTCCTATATTGATAAATAAGAAGTTAAAAATATCCGCCAAAAAGCAAAAAAAAAATGTTGAAAAAAAGACAACAAAGTGAAAAGAAAAAAGACAATATAGGTGGACTGAGGGGGGGGCTCGAAACCCTAGAGGACAAAAGAAAAAGAAAAAGCCAAAAAGGAAAAAAAAAATTGGCAGCACGCACGATACGTGCCGCCGGCACGCACCTGCTTGCCGCTTTGTCTCAAGCGGCACGCATGTGCGTGCCGCGAGACAGAGGGGGTCCGAGACCCCCCCGTACCGTGCCCCCTTGACCCCTTCTTGGGGGCAGGGTACGGCACGCCCCCGTGCCATACGGCACGGGCGGCGCTTCAATCCTTGCCTGCGGCTACTACAATTCTGCGTTGCTACAATAATATTTCCGCTATAGTGCTTCTGCTATAGTAGCATGCTATAATACTACTATTTGTTGTGCGTTGATTACTGATTTCTATTTTCTACTGCTGTCGAGGCCCCTGTTTCGCTAATCAGAATGTCTCAAAGGACTTTTTTGCTGTCCCATGCGTTGTCTACTATATGATCTGCCGTCAAGAATTCTCAGAGCTTTGACTATTATTGTTTCAAACCAGTTATCTAGATCGGAATTTAGGTTTAGTTTCTTGATGTGGTCTGTAAGTTTTTGTACTTGGGATTTGGGACTTCTATCACATTTCTAACAACATGTACATCATCCTAAGGAGCGAAACAGCATGCTTTCTCGTTACAATTATCTCGATCATGAGGTTGTCATTGATTTTGTTGAATCCTTATCTGTAAAAACATACTGACCTGATATTTAGTTGATAATTCTGTTTTTCAAAAGCATATGTCTGACAGCTTTACATCTTCAGACTATGGTTCAAAGGCATCAGGAGTGAACAGTAAATGAAGATGAACGGCAAGGAGTCAAAGGACATAAAAACTTGGGATCAAAGCAATGTACCTATGACAGGATTTGGATGCATATACAAGTGGGAGAGCACCATAGTATTTTCCAACATTAAATGAAAGAATAAAAAAACACCTTCTTCTTAATCTCTCGGCCTTGTAAAAGAAAAGAAACAATAGAAAAGCCCACATTAAGCTTCTCGCATTTTTAGAACGTTAGACCTAAAATACACGATTACACGATTAGCGATCCTCATCTTTCACTTTATCAGTCATGTGAGAGAACAACAAAGGAGAGCATTAAGCCAATACTCCGGCCCATCCCAAGGGCCCGCGGTCTCTTAAGATGAAAAAAAGCAGCATCATTGACTCCAGAGTTAGAGCAGCAAGAGAATGACCATTGGAAGCAGCTATGGTACACGCATTCTCAGTAGTATTCGCAGTAATAGTCTGCATAGCATTTCATACTGCAGAAGCACTGAAAAGAGAAGTGTGGATCTCGGTCCTGAAGGAGAGGCATCGATTCGCACCCTACAAATACGGTTTACCTCTGAGCCACTCGTGAGCCACTCTTGAGTCATTCTAAGTCACTCTAGCAAGCAAAAGGAGCCAGCAGAAAAGAACCGGTATGTGAATACAGTGAATTCTGATGCCAATTTGGTTGGTTTTTCTACAATAGATCATTCTCGCATCTAACAATATGCACTGAAGAATCCCTTAAGCAAAATACATTCCATTATATAACAAACTTTCCTAGCGTAAGAGACTCCATGCTTATCCACCATTAAAATTTTCATTTACAGTTCAGTGTAGACCAAATTAGGCAACTAAATCAATGATCTACCGTAATGTAACCACAATCATAAAACTTAATCAAAGTTTCCCCCAAATAAAACGAACTAAAAATTTACCAAAACGGAAAAGGCAAATTTATAAAGAGGATCATGATCCGGCCACTAAAATAGGAAAAAAAAAAAAAAAAAAANAGAAAAGAAAAAAAAAAAAAAAATCTACCCCATGAGATTGACGCGGAGGCGGTGGCTGAGCTCGACGAAGAGCCCGAACATCTGGCCGAGGTCGGCGGCGTTCCCGTGCGAGTAGAGCAGCGTCGCCGTGGCCCTAGGGTTCCGCACGTACACCGCGACGATCTCGTGCCCCCGCCGCGTCCGCAGCCTCAGCACCTCCGCCTCCTCCGCTTCGACCACCGCCTCCGCCTCCGCCTCCGCCGCCGCCCTCCGCCGCCGGCCCCGCCGCGCCGCCGCCGCCGCCGCCGCGGCGGAGGAAGGAGCGGAGAGCTCGGGGATGAGGAGTTTTCCGGTGGCGTCGTCGGCGAGGAGGCGGTAGGAGGGCGGGGCGGGGGGGAAGAAGGCGAAGCGCGCGGCGATCGAGGAGGTCACGCCGCCCATCGCCGCCGCGATCGCGATCGCGATCGACTCCAACGCCCAAAGCTACTGCAACAGCTACAACCACCACTACAATTCATGAGTAGGAGGAAGGAGGAGCGCGAGTACTCCCACCCTCGCCCTTTGGCTTTGGAATTGGATCGATCGATCCCCGGCCCTTTCTTTCTTTCTTTTATCGTCGGATCTAAAAGCTTCCTTTCTCGGAAAAAGGATGAGAGAGAGAGAGAGAGAGAGAGAGAGAGAAAAGTTTAGGAGAGCTCGAGGTAGGACAAGGACGGAGAGAGAGAGAGCATTGAAAAAAAATGCCAACAAACAACGTATTCGGCTGTACTACTTTCGAGAAAGAAATTTTTTTTTGTACACTGATCAAAAGATGAATGTACATACAGATACAGATCGTTTAGTTAGATATAATAAAAAATATATACATAGAGATACATAAATTGAGTGATTGTGCAGTTATAATTATATATATTTTTTATTTAATTAGATGCAGTAAAAAATACTATAATTATAAATTATTTATTTAATTAGATACAGTAAAATGTACTATAATTATAAATTATATATTTAGTTGCATATAATTAAGAAGTGCATTTTAAAGATTTTATCACTTTATATTTGTTTGGTTTAGAGGTCTGTCGCATAATTGAATATTTTTCACGAAACAAAATTTGCTACTCTCAATATTTGACAGTGCAAAAGATCATAAAATGGATCTTCTACGATTGAATGTGATAATGTTTAAGAAGAAAAATATAACGAGAGCCAAAACGATAAAATAGAGTTTTTATTCAACATTTCATATGTTAAATTGTGTGATTTCAATGACAGAAAGACCTATGAACAAATACATTTGTGAGTAAGTTTTGAGTAAGAAACTATGAACTAGAGGGACTAAAATGTAATTATTTCAAAATGAGACAAAATGGCAACTTGCGAATAACTTATCATTTTATGTAAAAAATTTTACACCCTGTTTGGATTGGGTACAAGATGGAGTATAAGGGCCTTATACCCTATCTTGTACCCAAACACGTTTTGGGCTAGGTAGGAACTATAGTTCCCACCTTTTGTACCGAGGGCATGTCCGAAAAGCCCCCGCGCCCTCTCGTCTCTTTTCTCTTCGCCTTCTTCTCCATCTAAGGAAACCACCATTTTCTCCGGTTGGTCTACTTATTCTCTTCACCTTCTTCATTCCTCCTCGTGGCTTGCACAATCTGAGGAGGTTGGTTCATCGAGCCGAACCCTAGATCTGAGGGTCTCTCGTCGCCGCCGCCTCATCCCGAACCACAGATCTGAGGTAAAATTGCCGCATCTTCGTCTTCTTCTCCGCACCTCCTCCCAAAATTCCTTCTCGTAGCTTCGGTCGCCGCCGCCTTTGGGGCAAAACTGCTGCCTCGGGGGAGAAATCCGTGCCGCCTATGCCCGATCCCTAGCTCTGAGTTGCGGGTGATCTTCTTCTCTGTGCTTGATCTTCTGCCATGTTCTTCTTTGTGCTTCCTTCAACCCAAAGTAAACAGTGTAATGTTGCAGTGAATGATCTTCGGCTCTGTGATTTATCGACTTCTCTGTGCTTCTCTGTGCTTGATTGTGCTTCAATGTGCTTCCTTGTGCTTCTTGTTGGTTCCTATGTTCTGTGCTTCCTTATAGTCGAAAAACTAGCTCATTATCCATGTATTTTCCATTCCGTCACCAACAAAGAAAATTATCAAAACATCAAATTTTTCCCAGTCGAATGCCATTTATATTTCACGCAATCTACATCTGAATCTGCTTCATCCACATCTTACCATCACCAAATACATTTCCAATTACATCCTCCATTGACACACATGAGCAAAAAGATCCTCGAACCACACATTTACAGGATCTGTAAGGAAGTGAATTCTCGAAATACGAAGATTGTACTTCATCCAGGACCGACTAATTGTCGAAAGTATACCCTTTGTGGGAGTTGAGAATGTCCCAAACATAAAAAGTGCTTTGGGGTTGAGTCCGCGAGAGCAAATTATGCAAACTGCATCATTGGGCGAAGATTGCTCTCGGGGACCGGTCTCTGCAGGTGAGAGACCGGTTCCCCTGGCTGGGTGTAGCGGGGTTGCGTGATGCAACCGGTCCCTGGCAGGGAGGGACCGGTTCCCGAACGTGGTCCCAGCGAGAAGTGCCAAAAATTGGCTAAGTCCTAAAAATCGAGCTCTCGGGGACCGGTCTCTCAGGTGAAAACCGGTCTCCCGAGGACCGGTTTCCCGGGGAGAGACCGGTTCCCGAACGCGTGCGCCCGAGGGAAGCTCTCGGGGACCGGTCCCAGGTCGGGGAGACCGGTCCCTCCGCGCGAAAACTGCCCAGTGAGGGCAGTGCACAGGAGTGAAAGTTGAGGGGCTTTTATGCAAAATGGCCTTTATTTGAGTGGGCTGAGCCCTCTCTCTCCCTCACACTCTCTCATTTCACTCTCTCTCACTCTCATTTCTCTCTTGCTCTCTCTCTCTCTAGAAAGGAAAGAAGGAGAAGAAGAACAAGAAGGAGAGGAAGGAAAAGAAGAGGAAGATAAGGAAGGAGAAGAAGAAGGAGATCAAGAGGAAGGCTTTGAGCACCTCCATCTCCCTCTCCTCTTCCCATTGGAGTAGCTCTTGAGGTAAGCTACTAAACCCTAGCTTCTAGAACTTAGGGTTTTTGGGTTTTATGCCTTGGAATGGGTCAAATGGACCCTAAGCAAGCTTCTAAATAGATCAATCCCAAGAATCTAGGGATTTATGGGGTGGTTTGCTATAGGTGCAAATCTAGGGCTCCAAAATGGGGTTTTTGTAAAAGTATGAGATTGATCTCATTTGAAGCCTTGGAAACCCTATTGATAGGTCCCAAAACGCGGGGGCGAAGTCGATTTTGGCATTCGGCGAACCGACGTGAAGTTCTCGGCAAAATCGGGCCGGGCTAGTGTTGATTCGGGCGAGGAAGGCTAAAGCCTTTTCGTAGAGCTCGCCGAGAGAGATTTCCGAAACCTCTACATCGATTAAAGGTGGGGGGTGTCATCCGAAACTTTCGAACTCCTTTCTATGTCTTAGATTGCATTTAATCTCATCTCTTCATGTTGCATTGTAGGATTGCATAGTAGCTCCATTCCTTATGCTTTCTAATTGATAACCTAGTGTACTTGGAACGCTTGGTAACTTAGATAGGTGAGGATTGGGTCGAGACGTGAATCCTATGGTGCGAAAGAAAAGAGATGAACCCGATGGGGGTATTGATGACATAGAAAGTAGTGTTATTGTTAAAGAACAAACGAGTGGCATCCAAACATTGAATGATAACGAGTGGCATTAATGTAGTGTAAATAACACTAGAGGTCGATGGACCTAGGGATAGGTGGATCCCTTAGAAAATGCCTTGTGAACAATGAATTTAGAAAACTAAATAGCATTGCATGAATGTCGGGAACCGATGATTCCGCGATAGTCGTTGACCCTAGTGTAGGGCGTCCTCACTTGGAGAGGATTCGATTGGGTTATTGACTCTAGTTGTAGAGCCTCCTCACTTGGAGAGGATTGGATTGGGTGTTGACCCTAGTTACAGTGTATCCTCACATGGAGAGGATAGATCTAGCTCACAGTCTGCGTTTAGGGTGGCATAGCCATCCAATCCCCACATGGAGGGGATTGTCGTCGAGTACTCCGGAGTGTCGCGCGACTAGGACCACTTGGAGGTCCGGACCACATGGAGGTCCGCAGACGGTCCCGGGCTTGGGTGCACTTGGAGCTCCCTCCCCACTTTGGGATTTGAAGGTGAGTCATGGGCGAGCCCTAGGGCCTCGCCACAGATTGGGTAAATGAAAAGGTTAAAGGTTTATTAATGTCATTGAACATTGCTATTCGAACATGGATCGAATTTGTTAGCATGGTAGCAAACCTTTATTATATGATGCATGCATTCATATTCATGATTATGGGCATAGTAGCATAGTTTTCCTACTACTGCATTTACAGCTTTCAGATACATATCTATCTATCTATCTGTTGTTACTTGTGCCCACTTGGACCTAGTGGGGAGATCGGCAGAGTCGGCGGCCGAGCCCACTGGGAACTATGGAAGATAGTTCTCACCCCACTCTATTTCCAGTGGTAGGTTCAGGGCTGCAGAGAGAGGACCGCGGCAAAGGCATCGCGCCCGATCAGTGAGGCCGTGGTAGTATAGTAGCTTTCCTTTTTGCATTAGCACCCTTATGTATTGAGAGAGATTCATGTAGGTGAGGTTGGAGAGCTATGTATTCTGAAGATCAATGTAAGAATGCAACTATTGTAATAGTTAGTAAGGTACTCTCTTTATTTCACTCGTATATCTTGTGGATTACCTGCTCTTCTTGTTGTTGGCACTGTTTGTGCCCTCGTTGAATGTGTATGTTTAGAGTTTAAAGTCCTGGGTAAATTCTTGTACACATTCCTGTTGTGGAGCCTTGGGCGGACAGGGGAGGTGCTGTCCGTTCGGCGGTCTGTCGCCGCAGCCTAATCGTGCCAAATTGGTAGTGATTTCGGGGCGGGGCGTGACAGGATCTTACCTAAAACCCTAGAACTCCAAAATCCACACCATTCGCAATGCACCAAATCACACGTTCCGAGATCCAAACTAGTCCACGAATTGGTCAACAACAAGAAGCAATCCAATGCCACCAAGAACCAAGAATTTGAGGTCAAACGAATCGAGAAGGATACGAAAACGACAACAAGAACAACCAGATCCGAGACGCTTACCTTCGAGATCTTCCCGAGAACGGCGTCAGGGATCGGAGGTGCGGGAACCGCCGTAGTTGGAGAACTAAATCCTCAGATCGTTGCCCGGGATCGATCCGAGTAGCTCACGGGGCCGAGGGAGCGCGCCGCGTCCGGGATCGATCCTGTAGCGCGCGGCCCGGAAGGCGCCGACACGGAGGGGCGCGTCCGGGATCGAAACTGTAGCGCGCGGCCCGGAAGGCGTCGGCGTGGAAGTGCGCACGACTTACTGTCGCAGCATCGTCGGAGCGTCGGATAGAGGATAGAGACCACCATCATAGAGAAGGGGAAAGAGGAAGAGAGATGGAGGGAGAAAAAGCAAAAAAAAAAAAAAGAATGGATCTGGTGGGGGAACCAGAGGGAGAGAGAGAGGTAGTGAGGGTTGTCAGAGAAAGAAAAAGAGAGAGAGGGTGCGTTGCTAGTAGGGCTGGCAAATGAGCGAGCCGGCTCGCGTTCGGCTCGATATTCAGCTCGCTCGAACTCGACTCGAAATTAAATGAGCAGAGCTTGAACAAAAAATAAAGCTCAAAATTCATTTCAAGCCGAGCTTGAGTATTACTTGGCTTGCTCGAATTAGGCTCGAAAAATTAGATTAGAACTAGGCTAATATACTATTAATAGCACCAAGTCATTGGTGCTACCAAGTTTTTGGCCATTGGATTAAGAGATGTGCAGCTAGGAAGATGTGGGCCCCATAGGGTTGAGTGGGTGGTTGGTTGAATAGTATGATTTAACGGATGAAAATGATTAAAAGGGTAGATCTAACGGCGGAAAACTTGGTAGCACCAAGTGCTTCGTGCTATTAATAGCATAGTAGCCGGACTCTCTCTCTCTCTCTCTCTCTCTCTCTCTCTCTCTATATATATATACATATATATATAATATATATATAATATATATATATATATTTATATATATATACTAGCTCCTATGTTCGGAAAGTACGGAAGCCTCCGTGCTTGTAAGTTGTTTTCGATGATAGGACATCCGATTCAGCAATCGGTTTCATTAGACATGATCTATGCTATTAGAACTATCTAGAAACCAAATTTCATAATTTTTTGACTTCATTTGCCTAGTGAACGAGTAGTCCCAAAATGAACGGCTGAAGTTGTGCAAATCCTGCTTGGCGCAAGTTGCGCAAATCCTGCTCCATCTTCCTCTTGACACTGGTCGGGAAGTAATGCGCCAATAGAAGCTCCTTGAACCTCTTCCAAGATATAGCCGCCAAGTCAATGCTGGGGTTCTCCTGAAGATCCAACCACCAGCGGTAGGCCTCGCCGTCCAATTGGTGTGTGGCGAGCCAAACTCGATCTCTCTCCTCCACAAAGGTGTCGCGGAAGAGCTTCTCCATATGCATCAACCACTTCTCTACAATCCAGTGGTCGACCTTCTCGCCATCAAAGATCTGAGGACTGCACATCCTGAACTCGTTGAGGCGCTCCATGAGTCGGTCCCGCTCCGCTCCCTCGACCAAGGTAGGGAAAGCTGCTCAAACCGGGGGCCTCTGCACAGGTGGTACCGCGATGGCCCCTCCTGAGGCGCGGCCGCGGGCGCTGCTCGTGAAGAACTGGGGGCGGGGGATGGCGCTCTCGGCGCGACGTCCACAACTGGTGCTGGCGATGTAAGGGCCTGAGTCTCCCTGGAAGCTGCCGCCTGCTGTAGAAGAAGGTCCTCCAGGCGCTTCATCCGCGCCTCCTGTCGGTGTGTCGCCTCAGTCTACTGTCGGGCCGTCTTCGCCTGCTGCGTCACCAAGTCGGTGAGAGCCGCAAGCTGGCTCCTCAACTCTCGGACATCGTCGGATCCGGAGGTAGCAGAGGTCTCGACCTCCTCCAAGTTAGCCGCGTTATCCGCTGCGGCAGATTGGGAGCGTGTAATCGGCATCGTCACCACAACATCATAGAAGCGTAAGTTAGTAAACTCACGCTATTGAATCCCCACTCAAGAAGGAGGTAATGCCCGAAATCATGCAAAAGTAAGGAAGTGTGATTCACTACTAACTCCCGATGTTACGTTGTCGGCCGCCAACATAACCCTCCGCGAAGTTAGAAGCTATACACTTCGATTCAACTCTAACTTTTTAGAGTTATCGAGGTACCCAATCATGATACTTTCGCTCACCAGTCAAATAGATCTCATCTCTCACGAGCCTATTTCCTATAGTCCAACCTGCCTAAGGTTTGCTAGGTCCACTAAGACTCAACCTTAAGCTCTAATACCAAATTAATCTGTCACGCCCTGGGACCCAGCGGAAGCCCGCCCAACGCGTGCCCAGACCCGCCATATGTCTAAAATATATAAGGCGTCTAAGACAAAACGATAAATAAGGCAAGAAGAGAGAGAATATCTAACTGTATCAGAGCAAAGTGTACCTATGATCTACAATAAAAGAAATGAAGATAAAGCCGAAAGTCCACTAGATAAAAGCATGAAGTAGTACAAGAAGAATCCCAAATACAAATGCTAAACATAAAAACATGGGTGGTCTCTATACATGGTAACAAAACTCTCTCTCTCACAAAACCAAAAAGAAGAGAGTGACCACCTAGGAGCAACAGCAAGCTCCGCTATCTAGCTATGCGACTCTCTTGCCGCGATCCCGTGCCTCCGCCGGTGCCGAAGGCTCTGAAAAGGAAACATAGAAACAGGAGCGTGAGAACTATTAAATAATAGTTCCCAGTAGGCAATTACTGACTTCAGTGAAAAGCACCACTAGGCCCAAAACTAGGCAAGTAAGTAGAAGCGAGTAAATATCGAAATGAGCAGCAAATAAATAAACATGAATGCTGGCTATAATATGATGTCTCTACTTAGCATGATTTGCATAAGTAAGAAAGCTATCTAACATGAATAAGCATGAGTATACAACCAACATAATGTCCATAAGGAAAATAGTAAGATGTCATTGTTTACTATTCTAGTTCAAGTCCACTTGGCATACCAACTACTTATAGTTGCAATCTTGTAAGACCCACCCGTAGGCTGTCTGCCTTGTGCCGTGCCTAATGGCCCCGTGGTAGTCAATATCCCCACTCTAGGAACGAGTCTCCCCCACGGCAATCCACTTCGGCGCCCAATCCCGCACGGGCGAGTATATGTCGCGATGGCTATCTCCGGAGTGCCGGCTTGTAGGGAACGACCCTCACAAGCATGTGCGAATGAGCACAAGGGCAAGCAAGCGTAAAATCTGTCTCAAGTCTCAAGTCATCATGTCTAAAATATGGAATATAGCCTATGTCTCAATGGCCTATCACTATGTCATCGTGTCTAAAACACAGAATATAGTCGATGTCACAATGGCCTATTTCTATGCCTCTTTGTTGCAGTTCCACAGTTTACTAGTTCAAGTACCCCTTTATGGCACTTTTGTCCACTAAGTCCAAGCATGAGTTTAGTGTTTAAGAATACATAATTCAAGTCATTTTCGTCATATGAGGCATGTTTCCAAACCACAAGAAGAATGCTACTCACATGCATGTTAAGTCCATATAAGGCTTTACTATATAAAGATGAATTTTCATAATACATAACACATGCATTTTAAGCATTCTAAAATTCACATAAATTCTATCTAGCATGAATATGCATGCGATGCGATAAAACGAGACATTGAACCACTTAGGAGAAGTTTTTAACTATTCCAATGAAGCCAAACGCACCGCGACTTCACGAAACCCTTCGTGTGCTCCGACGAAGGTGCCCACTAGTCTCCTAGTACCCTAAAGATGTAGGAACAAGAGTCAAACGGACCTTACGAATAATACTAAGCTCAATCTTTAACTATCTAGGTATAAAGGGCATAACTCACCTCTTGTATAGAAATTCTTTCTCAAGCTTCCAAAGAGAGCAAGAACCCTTCCAAACCAACCTAGAGGAAGGTTCTAAATCAATCAATTAGGTCCCAAAGCCCTCAAATCAAAAATCCCCAAAATAACCCTAAAATCCAAATCTAGGGTTTCATCTCCCAAAATCCACCAAAACTAGGTCTAGGGGGGAGGAACAAGCAACTAACCTCTTTAGAAGCTCCAATCCAAGCTCCAAAAGTGAAGATCTTCTCTTTAGCAAGCTCCAAGTCCAAGCCTTCAAGCACCCAAGGGAAGAAGAGAGGGAGAGAAAGATGCTCCAAGTCCTCTCGTTGGTTTTCTTCTTCTCCTTCCTTCCTTCTTCTCCTTCTCCTTCTTCTTCTCCTTCTCTATCTAAGGTACAGGGAGAGTTGAGAGAAGAGAAATGAGGGAGAGAGATGGTAGAGTGGCCATATAGGCTCTCTATTGCAACAAAATCTAGAAAAGTCCCTCTACTTTGCAACCTGTGCAAAGCCCGGACTGGGCAAATTTCGCCCAGAGGGACCGTTCTCTCCCTGCATGGGACCGGTCTCTCAGGTCCATCCCGCAAAACCTGCTCTCGGGAATCGGTCTCTCCCCGCATGGGACCGGTCTCTCCCCGCGAAAACGCGCTCGGGGACCGGTCTCATCCGCCAGGGATCGGTTGCCTCGCAGACTGCCGCAACACTGTTCCGAGAGGACCGGTCTCTCCTACCAGGGACCGGTCCCCGAGAGTGAAAACTCTCAGGACTTAGCCAAAATTCCATAAATCGAATTTTTAGGCCGAAATACTATCTACTACCTTCCACCAAGTGTGGAAAAGTTAGGAATCCATATCAAACACTCGAACCTCGCAATTTGCACAGGTCCAGTGTGTTACATTCACCCCTCCTAAAAAGGAGTTTCGTCCTCGAAACTCAAAAGCAAACACATACCTCAAAGCTCCATCTGAAAAAAATGGGGATAGCGCTCCCGCAGCGCGCTCTCTAGCTCCTACGTGGCCTCCCGCTCCCCGTGGTTGCTCCAAAGAACCTCCACATACGGAATATCCCGATTCAGCAGTTTCCGCATCTCGCGAGCCAAAATCCTCACTGGTTGCTCCTCAAAGCTCAAGTCGTCCCGCAACTCCACAGGTGTAGCATCCAACACATGAGTCGGGTCAAAAATGTACTTCCGAATGACCGATATATGAAAGACGTTGTGCACACCCGATAGGTTCGGTGGTAGAGAAAGTCGATACGCTACCGGACCCACACGTTCCAAAATCTCATACGGTCCAATGAAACGGGGGCTCAACTTTCTCCGAATCCCGAATCTCTTGATCCCTCTAGTCGGCGAGACCTTCAAGAAAACATGGTCTCCAACTTGGAACTCCAAGTCTCGCCATCATCGATCGGCGTATCTCCTCTGTCTACTCTGTGCCATCAAAAGTCACTCCCGAGCAATTCGAACCTTGTCCTCAGCTTCCTGGAGCACATCAGGGCCTAATGCCAATCTCTCGCCGACTTCACTCCAATAAAGCGGCGATCTACACTTCCGTTCATAAAGTGCTTTGAAGGGCACCATCTTGATGCTTGCTTGATAACTATTGTTATAAGCAAACTCCGCCATCAGGGCCTAATGCCAATCTTCTCCACAGAGCTCTCTCACTCTCTCTCTTTCTTCTTTTCTTTTTTTCTTTTCCTTTCTGCTCCACCTCACACCTCGCCCACCTCCCACCTCGCCTACCTTGCCCACTCGCCCGTTTGCTCACCCGATCTCGCCCACTCGCCCCCTCGCCTGCTCGCTCGCCTGCTTTTTCGTTCGCCCGCTTGCTCGCTCGATGTTGCCCACTCGCCCCCTCGCCTGCTCGCTCGCCTGCTGGTTCGTTCGCCCGTTTGCTCGCCCGATCTTGCCCACTCGCCCCCTCGCCTGCTCGCTCGTTCGCCCGTTTGCTCGCCCGATCTCGTGGAAAACGCTACTTCTCAGGTAAGAATCCTTCCTTTTTTTTTGTTTGGTTTGCTTGGCCGATCTTGTGAAAATAAAAATTCGAAACCACATGGCAGTAGATCGAACCTTAAGGATAAATATAAGCTAAGTCCTTAGAAATCTTTCTGCAGCTTAAGAATACCACTTGCCAAATTTTTTGTGGATCCATCGGTGGAAAATCAGCATTCTCCTAATTCTCATTCTGGAAGTTCAACAAGGAAAAAGATTATTGCATGGTAAAATAATTTACAGAAAAAAATATTATTCTGTTTTTCAAAAATATTTTCCTGTTTTTCAAAAATATTGCTCTATTTTTTAAGAACAGAACAACTCTATATTTATATATATTGTTCTGTTTTTCAAAAAGATTATTCTATTTTTTAAAAATATGATTTTATTCAAAAATCTGATCTTGCTTAACTGATTTAATTTGCTTATCTATACAAAATCTAATTTTATTAAAAAAAAAAAAATTGGTGATCTGTTTATCAAAAAAATATTATTCCATAGCCCTATAGCATCATGTAGTATATGTAGCATTTCCAGACTTGGTGAAATAAATTACAGCAAAAAAACACGTTGTTCTCATTTCCAGACTTGGTTTCGATATTTGGATAAGAAAATGTGGTTTCGTATAAATTAGTAATTAAATTATTTCTTCTTAGTTTACGTATGTTGCTTATAATTATTTTCGAATTTTAAATCTTATTTTATATTTTTCTACTTTTTTGCAGATAATTTAATAAATGAATAGAAGGAAGAGTATGGATTATATACAATCACATGTTATATTATGTTACTGTGGCAATGAAGCAGTTGTTAAAATTTCTCGTACCTCTGCTAATCCTGGAAGGCCTTTCTATAGCTGTTCTAAGTATAATAAGAAATCAAGTGGAAATTATTATCAATTCTTCAGATGGTGTGATTCAGATCTTAATATTTCAGAAAAGGGTTATTCTGAGGTAACATCAGAAGGAAGCACATCTACAAGAACACAAACAGATGATTCCTTAAACAATATAAATTTTCTTGCAATACGAAATGAGTTAAGGGAGTTAAAAATCAAGACAGATAGAAGATTTTTTAAGATAAAGTTGTATTTGGTTGTACTGTTTGTCTTTGTCGCAGTGATATATGTGAAGGTTTTAATGTAATTAAAGACTATTTGAACTATGTTTGTAACCACTGTTTTTAATTAATGAATTTATATCTTTAATTTGATTGTGTTGTATGATTTTTTTTTTTAAACTCTGTGTATTTTTTAGCTTATTTCTGTAGCTCAAAAATGATTGAAGACTATTTTGAGTTTACTTCTGTAGCCCTTCTAATGCTTTCTTTCTTTTTAGTTTTGTTTTTTACTGCATTGTTGCTCCTAGCCATAGTTTTTTTGGATTTCAAAAAAGTAGCTAGGCTGTGGCATATGTATTGCTTATACAAATAGGTATATCCTTGTTTCCTCAAAAAAAAAAAAAAAAAAAAAAAAAAAAAAAAAACTCTGTGTATTTTTTTCTTATAAGAACAAGCTAGAGGTGAAGAACCCACAATCCAGAGGTGAACACAAGTATCATTCCAAGCATCATTCCAACACAAGTTAAATCATTTAGATCACTTAAACATTCTAAAATAAGTTAAATCATCCAGATCACTTGAACATTATACACCAAATTAAATCATCCAGATAATAAGTATCATTTCAAAATAAGCAAATACATCACTTCAGAGTTGTTGATAGCAAAATACATACTACAAAAAAGAAGTCTAGTTGAGTCATTCTTTATGCATGTTACAAGTTTATCTTCATACAGAGTCACTTGAGCTATCTGTCTCTTCTTGGCTTTTTGTAGTATACGTAGCACCATCCTTTTCTTTCGATGCAAGCTACAAAAAATAAAATTGATTAACACTAATATATGCAAAAAAAATTAAAAAAAAAATTAAAGTATTTGATATGATAAGTTAGAACAAAATCCGCTACCTCTTTACAAGTACGGACATTATGCCCTTTCTTTCCACAATAGGCACATTTTCTAGCTTTTTTAACACTCTTTTCAATAGATGGCTTGAATCTTTGTGGTTTTCTTTTTCCTTTGCATTGTGATTGTGGAGGGTCCTTCATGATAGGTTCAACTTCACTAGATTGTGTAAAAATAGTTGCATGCCGATACCCAATATTATCTCCTTCTTTCTCTTTTAAAGCTTCATTGTGTGCAATAATCTTGTCAACAAGCTTATCTATGTCTTCACAAGCCATTTCAAATGCCTCAAAATTTTGCGAGGCTATATATGAAATTTTTTGCATTTTCAAAAGTAGTGCATTAAATCTTGCATCTTTCGAATGTGGAAGTTCACCAACTACCATACATCCTAAATTTGTGCTTGAGAATCCTCTTTTCGCATTTTTAGTCCACCTTTTCATAATATACTGGTCTGGAATATGATGCATTTGAATGTGAAGCATGACTTTTAATACATGAAAACATAACAAGCCACTGAATTCAAAGAACTTGCAACTACAACTCACATTCTCTTTAAGTCTATCCACGCGAACTGTGTATGAGTTAACTCTACTAGATGATGTAGAGGATTCTACTGAACTAATATTGTATAATGAATTCGCCTCCAATTCATTTATTTCATATCTTGTACTAGCTCTCAACTGGTTCTTAAATTCAGTGAATACTTTCCTTGTGTAAATATCGCGAGCTTGTTTCTCAATTGGATTAAATGACCACAAATTTGGCTCACTATCTTTTGACCTAAAGTCCTCTTCATCCTCCTTATCATAGCGACTTGAAATAATCTTCTCAAATTGTATTACAAACTTGTAAATTGATGTATGACAATCCATAAACATCTTTATAAAGGCATTCATACTCTCACTCCGTTGTGATGTAGACATTTGCGCAAAAAATGAATCTCTAAAATATGCCGGAACCCATTGACGTCTACTATTCCACATTACTTGGAGATGATTGTTGTCATATAATTCATACTTTTCAAGCATCAAATTCCAACCAGTTTCAAACTCCTCTAGAGTCAAGCTATTGTTTATGCATACCTCTAGATCTGTTTTAAACCTTTCCTTGGTATTATAATGTATACTCAAATGTTCTCTTGCTTTCCTTATAATATGCCATTGACAACATCTATGCGTAGTGTTCGGTAGTACTTGCTCGATTGCTTTCTTCATTGCTGGATCTTGATCTGTAATAATTGATTTAGGATGTTGGCCAAAAACTGCTTGAAGCCAAGTGTTAAATAGCCAACAAAATGTGTTGGCAGTTTCATCTCTAATAAGAGCACAACCGAAAAATATTGATTGTCGATGATGATTAACACCGATAAAAGGAGCAAATGGCATACAATACTTACTTGTCATGTAAGTCGTATCAAAGATAATAACATCGCTAAAATTTTGGTATGCCATTCTTGAACGTCCGTCAATCCAAAATAGGTTTTGTGCCATATTTTCCTCGTCAACCTCTATTGCATAAAAAAAAGGTGGATCTTTGACTTGACACTCGCGAAAGTAATTAATAGTAGTTGATATGTCCACTCCTTTGAGTCGTCTATTCCTCTCAGAAACCTCATTATTTAGATCTTTTCTTGTGAAGTGAATATTCTATGATCCTCCTTCTTTTGTCGCCATAAAAGACATAATTTGAGCAGTCGAAATATTCTGTTCACTTAACATATAAATTATATCCTTTTGGTCCTTTGTGATTGAACGGTGAGATCGAAGGAAACGAGCTTTTGATGGACTAACAACTAAATCATGATTGTGGTCTCTCACAAATGCAGTCACGATCCATTTTCCATCTTCTATCAATTTCACTCTTAAGTGTGCCTTACAACCAGTTCGACTATACTGCATCTGTTTTTTAGGTGTGCTTTTATTGTTTTGTCCTTGACGTCGAGGTTTGAAATGACCCTCTTTTGAACAAACATAGTGCAACGACGTAATCATGTTATCTTTCTTCCTAGCTTTGTAGTGTGTTTTTTTTTTCTTACACTAAATCCGGCTTTATATACATATATATTATAAAATTTCAATACTTCTTCTTCATTCTTAAATTCTCTCCCTATGAACGGCTCATCAATTGACGACTCAGTTCCATCTGCAATTAAACTTGAAGTATATTGTTCACACTGGCTCTGTTTACTTGTTAAAGAATCCAAATCTCTACTTTCAACAAACATTGTATCAACTAATGGAGACATTGGTTCTTCATCAATACTTTCATTGTCCGAGCTTTCAAAAGTTGGTGAACCATGATAATCCCCACTATCCATTTATATGATTTAACAAATTTTAAATTAATAAAAAAGCTATTAATCATGCAATTCAAACATTAGGGTTAAAAAAAAGCAACATTAAATACTAGTGCTAGTCAACAAATCAAACAGATCAAACAGATCAAACCTACTAATGCTAGTCAACAGATCAAACATGATTCTTCAGCATTATTTGATATTATTAGATCCTACAAGAATATCTAGATATAAAGTTTACATAAATAGTTTTCACAATAACCAAGAAGTTGTATGGTATTTCCTAACAAATCATATAGAGTTTGTTCCTATACAGCCAATTAATGCATTTCATTATTCAAGAATCTAGTTGCATATGATTGTCCATTGCTCGTAAACTTCTAAGTTAGTGTCTTCTTTTCACGAGGCACTGCAGAACAAGCACATGCTAATAGTCAGAGCAATTACCTTCTGATGAAGACCAGTCCCTGAAATCTTTCAAACGGCAAAAGGCTTCTTCAGGCAGCAATTTCCTAATCTCACTTTCCTCAGTCGATACAGACTGTTTGAGCTCCTCATTCACTGCATCTATTTTACGTGCGCTGCTTTTCACAGAATCATCCTTCTTCGGGTTACCATCCACAATATCTATTTTCTTTTTTATTTTCCTTAGCTGTTCAAAATGCTTTCCAAGACCCTTAACTGGTGATTCAATCTGAGTATCCTCCTTCTTTCCCTTCAGCACCTCAGCAGGTGAACTGTCCTTTTTCTGCAAGTGTTGAAATCAGCAAGCGCCAAGCTCCCATCGAATAAGAACAATATATATAGAACAATATTTTTGAAAAACAGAACAATATATATAAATATAGAGTTGTTCTGTTCTTCAAAAATAGAGCAATATTTTTGAAAAACAGGAAAATATTTTTGAATAACAGAACAATATTTTTTTTTTCTGTAAATTATTTTACCATACAATAATTTTTTTCCTTGTTGAACTTCCAGAATGAGAATTAGGAGAATGCTGATTTTCCACCGATGGATCCACAAAAAATTTGGCAAGTGGTATTCTTAAGCTGCAGAAAGATTTCTAAGGACTTAGCTTATATTTATCCTTAAGGTTCAATCTACTGCCATGTGGTTTCGAATTTTTATTTTCACAAGATCGGGCAAGCAAACCAAACAAAAAAAAATGAAGGATTCTTACCTGAGAAGTAGCGTTTTCCACGAGATTGGGCGAGCAAGCGGGCGAACGAACCAGCAGGCGAGCGAGCAGGCGAGGGGGCGAGTGGGCGAGATCGGGCGAGCAAGCGGGCGAGTGGGCGAGGTAGGCGAGGTGGAAAGTGGCGGGGTGTGAGGTGGAGAAGAAAGGAGAAGGAAAAAAGAAAAGAAGGAAGAGTGAGAGTGAGAGAGCTCTGTGGAGAATAAAGGAAATGGAAAAAGAAAAGAAGAAAAAAAGAGAGAGAGAGAAAGAGAGAGAGATAACGGAGGGCCAACAAACGGAGCTTCTTCCAACTTTTTGAGTAAAAGGCTGCATGGATCTCGATGTGATCCAAGGGTTATAAAATAGGTGGCAAAGTTGGCTGGGTGCTATCAATAGCATCCCAGCCCAATGTCACGCCCCGGGGTCCCTTTTAGGTTAAAACACAGCGAAAATTTTTTTTTTTTNTATGAACGGAGTCCGATACGCGCTAGAAGCCAACTTCGCACCGTGGCTTCTCCAGAAAACTGAGTTACTATTCACTTTAAGTGAAACTTGAAAATCGCGTAGAATCTCCGTTTTAACTCGTTTTCTCCCGAAACTTGACGAGTGCTTTTGTAATTAAATTACACACAAAAACATCATCAACTGAGAGTTTAACTACACTACAAAAATCTCGGTCCTTACACCCAACTCTCTCTCTCTCTCTCTCTCTCTCTCTCTCTCTCTCTCTCTCTCTCTATATATATATATATATATATATATATATATATATAGACTGAGTCAATAATTTAAGTTTAGTTAAAATTAGGCCAATATTGCTGTCCCATAAAAATAAACCAAACAGGCCAAAAAAAATGCAAAACCCCACTAAATTTACACTCTTTCCCTCTTTTTTTTTCACAGAGCCCTAAATCTCTAATCTCTTTCTCTCTCTTTTCTTTATCTCTCACTTCAAGAGGTCAAACCTGAAGCCCCCCAAGTTCTCTTTATATTGGTGTATTTAAATATTTTGTATTGTTGCTTTTATGATCTTTGTTATTTGTTATCGTTATCAATATGATCACTTAGTATTTTTTTCTTATTATATATGTGTTGTTGTCTTATTTTTATAAAACTTTGGCTAGATATTGATATTACTTCATAAATCTTGCACATTTACTTTGAAAATATATATTGGATCAAGTGAGTAAAAAAATTCAAAAATACTTTATTTATCTAAATATGCTTAGCTAATTTTCTTAAAAAATTATAGTTTGATATGATTTTGTTACATTATAGTAAAAAAGAATCTCATTAATTGTGTGCTTGAAAAAATATACAAAATATTTTTAAAATAAAAAATTATTATTTATACAAAATTTTAATTTTAGTTATATATGATTAGATAGTTTAATCCAATATTTGACTACATAATTTATTCATTTTTTGACCTCATAGATGAAAAAAATAATATGGAGATTAAAACGGAAGAGAATACATGCGAGGCTGAAAAGATTAAATATTCAACTCATAAATTATTTTTTTTTATTATAATATCGTATTTTATATAATTATTCTATATTTTGAATTATTAGACATGCTTTTGCATCAAATTGTAGGTAAGGTTCTATACAAATTAAACTATTGATCGTACGATATTGAGAATTTCAAGCGGCTCGTTTAGGGCTCGAGCTCGCTCGACTCGAAATTAGGCTCGCTCGAGCTCGACTCGAATTAATTTCAAGCTGAGCTTGAGCCTAAATTTAGGCCCGAAATTAATTTCAAGCCGAATTTGAGCGGAGGTAAGCTCGCTCGAGCTCGGCTCGTTTCCACCCCTAGTTGCCAGAGGGAAAAGAGAGAAAGGGGGGTTCACGTGTAGAGAGAGGAGAGAGAGAGAGTAACGCCATTCTTGCCTTGCCGTCTAGTTCCGCCCATTAACTGCGCATGGATCTCACGGCGAAGCCGATCCAATGGTGAAAAAATCCCAAGCACAGGAGCTCCTGTGCTTTTAAAAGCACAGGAGCTCTACTCTATAGAGCTAGGCTCCTATGCTTTTGAAAGTATGGGAGCCTCCGTACTTGTAAGTTGTTTTCAATAATGGGACATCCGATTCGGCGATTGGTTCCGTTAGACATGATCTATGCTGTTGGAACTACCTAGAAACCAACTTTCATAATTTGTTTATTTCGTTTGTCTAGTAAACGAGTAGTCTCAAAATGAACGGCTGAAAATGAAAATCTCATAAAAAACAGTGATAAAAGACTCAAATTTTAAATCGAAAGTATGGGACATACTATTGATGTTAAGTAGAATTTTTTATTAAATTTTCATCTAATTTGGATACTTTTACACCGTTGAACTTAAAAACGTGCCACATCGGCCGTTAAAATAGTCATTTTTGAGACCTTTTGATCGCTTGGTAAATAATGTCAAAAAATTATAAAATTTGATTTCTAAATAGTTCCAATAGTGTAGATTATACTTAACGGAGCCGATCGTCGAATCGGATGTCCTATCATCGAAAACAACTTACAAGCACGGAGGTCTCCGTACTTTCGAAAGTACCGGAGACGCACTATATATATATATATAAAGAGAGAGAGAGAGAGAATTGAGCTCCTATACTTTTAAAAGTACCAAGTCATTTGTGCTTGTAAGTTTTTGGCCCTTGGATTAAGGGATGTGCGGTTAGGATGATGTGGGCCCCCTAGGGTTGAGTAGGTGGTTGGTTGAATAGTATAATCTAACGGATAAAAATGATCAAAGGTATAGATCTAACGGTAAAAAATTTACAAGCACCAAGTGCTTGGTGCTTGTACAAGCACCATAGCCGGACTCTATATNTGTACGATTGCACCAAAGCCCCTGTATTTACATAAAATCCCAACATTTTATGTAAATCGGGCGATAAAATAGCTCGTTCACGCAAACCGAGGACTTTAAGTTCCGCCGAGACATGTACTGACAGGTCTCGATGTACCGGAGGCCGTGCTCATGGTCCGGAGCACATCGGCTCACTGTGGGAGGCGCGGGAGCAACCCGAAGTTCTGTGAACAGTGCGCAGTCGGGGAAGATCGCGCCAAACAGGGCTAACTGGACACTGTTGATCCAAAGTGAGGTGAGCACTGTGATCAGCACTGACCATCGATCAGCGTGCTCACCTCCGGAGGCATCGGAACAGCCTCGGATTGCCAGAAAAACGTGCGCAAGCACGGAATAGCAGCCGAAAAGGCTCAACCGGGTCGACACCACCGAAACAGCGGAACGGAGTCTCCCCGACACAATCTAAGGTGAGCACGATGATCAGCAATTTGCTACGATCATCGTGCTCCCTTCCGCAGAGATCGGGGAGGCTCAGGAAGCTCAGAACAATAAACCCACTCAAATAAGCTCTATTTCGGGCTTGGCCGGAGCAAGCCTGCTCCGGCTGGCTTCCGACGACATGGCGGCGTGCGTGCGGGTCAAGGATGGATGCGGGGGAGGTGAGGAACACGATGCTCACCTCAGTTGGCGGCGAGAAGCGTCGGCGGCGACGGCGGAGAGACTTGAGCCCGCACGAGCTAAAGCTCGGGTTCCGCGGGCACAGGCGGCCATGGCGGCGGCCGGGGGCTCAGGGACGGCGGAGGAGGATCACCCGAGGTCGGCAGCAGGCGGAACGGGTGGTCCCAGGCGCAGCGGCGCAAGGAGGAAGCCGCAGGCTTGCCTCGGCCCCAGCAGACAGGGACGGCCGAGGCCTGGCCGAGGTGGCGGCGGCGGCGCACTGGGCGGCTCGGGGCGGCAGCGGCCGGCAGCCTGAGGTCGGGGAGGTGCCTCACGGTTGGTCCGGGGCGGCGGCGACGCAAGGGGGAGGCCGCACACAAGCCTCAGCCCGAGCTCAGGCTGGGGCGGCCGCAGACTGCAGAACTAGCAGCGGCGGCGCAGGCGACGGCGGCAGGNACATCATCCTAACCGCATATCTCTTAATCCAATGGCTAAAAATCTATAAGCACCAATAACTTGATACTTTTAAAAGTATAGGAGCTCAATTCTATATTTATATATATATATATATATATGAGGATATGTTATACCTTAACAAAATATTTACTTCCATATTAGGATATATTAAATAGTATTATTATATATAATTAATTAATTATACATATCCATGAATAAATATATGGTATATATTATTATATATAGCTAATTAGTTATGTACATAACACTTACTAAATATATATTATTTTAAAAAAATTTTAAAAAATTAATTAGACGTTCTATGTACATAAGGATAATTTTAAAATTTTAAAATATCAAAATACTCCTTTAAAAAAATCACATATGCCCTAGTTAATTAAACGTTCTATATTTCTACCTTCCTGAGAAGTTCCTATCCTACATAGGTTGATAATTATTGGTAGACATTAATGGTATTATATTTGATGTTAGATACTAATTTCTTTTATGTGATCAAATCCAAATAAAAATAAATATTTTATTTTAATTTTATACAATAAAAGTATTTATGTATTATATGATAAATGCATAGAATGGGCCTCCACAAAGCCCGATTGGGTATTGGGTATTAGGCTTCCGCTTCGGCCAAGCCTTAATTTTTTTAAATAATTGGGTAAAAGCCTGACCCAAAGCCCAATATTTTTTTTTTAGCCAGACTTGGGCATAGCATTACCCGACCTAAGCCCGGTCCAATTCCACACCCTACTGGGTGGGAACAAGTAGTTCCTACCCGGGTTATCCCAGGATAACCCGGTATGGGTGGGAACTATTCCCACCCACCTTGCTTTTTGTTTGAGTACCATAGTTAGTTAATTCGGTGTCACGCCCCGGATTACACGTTCCCCGGGCACGCCGACAAATCCGCCGTATACAAAGAAATTTTTTCTGTATACGAAGCGATAGCTGTACCTGTAAAACATACAATACTACAAACAGTAGTATAGAGCTGCTAGAAGAACCAGTAACAATAACAAACCGAGTTTTATATACATACACCAAAACCCAGATACAAAACTACTCGCACTGGCGAGTTAAACGTCTGTATGTACATGAACTCCAACAAAAAACAACTACCTGCTGTAGGGGCACCTCTAGCTCGGCTCGTCGGGTAGGGCTCTAACTCGCGACGTCCTTGCCTCGATCCTGATCCGCAACAGCAGCAGCCGAGGACGATGGCTTTGCAAAAACGGGGTAACAACAGGGCATGAGAATTACTGTAAAAACAAGTAGTCCTCAATGGGTGCCGCCCTCAACATCATCGGTCCACCTACTAAGTCTACAGAAGGGAGCAAAGGTAGTAATAAATGCTGGAATAAAAATCTACAGCTACCATTTATTACACTATCATACTCTATGCTGATCTACTGTAGTAATGTCAATCCTGACCTAATCTCTTTAGGGACTGTAAACATACCCGTCCCAGGAACTATGAACACACTCGTCCCGCCCGGTTGAGACTATCCAGCTACCTCCACACTATCCAATCCGTGGAGAGCAAGTCTAACCGGCATGAACGACACCAACGCGAAAGCACAGCGCCCGTCTCTGGAGTGACACTCGTGGGAGCTACCCAACCGAGTATGCAGCGTATCTCTGTCGAGCTCAATCAGACTCTCTCAAGCCAAAGTCCAAGTAACCGACTCTAACTGGTCTAACAACCAACAGGCCATGTGCCCTCGGCACAATCCGACGCCAAAAAGGCAATATGGGCCCACCGTCAACTTAGACGGCACCCAACAGTCCGGAACAGCCTGAATGCTACTGTAAAAATACACTCTGCATCCCAGCATGAGCGTAACAGAAAGCTAAACTATCTGGGGTATCCGTCGCCTCGATACTGCGTCGATACAAAATTACAACGGCTCCTAGAATTAAATCAGGTAGTGTGAACATGTGACAGGTCCAAATGGCTGGTTTTCTCCTAAGTCAAATTCCAAGTCCAACATGTATATTTATGGTTTACTAATCATGTCCTCAATGCTGATTTCATTCATGATACATTCAACGAAATTGAGCTATAACATGATTTACAAAACTGAAAATCATACATGTCGACTAATACTGTGCTTAGGAATAAACCGATATAACCCACCTCAAAGGCTAATCCCAGGCAGCGAAGATGGTCACCGGAGTCCCTGCCAAGCTCGGCTACAACTCACCGAACCAGCAATAATAACGCTCCAAGGATCTAAACATAGAGACCCACAATAAATACCAATTCTGCCCAATAACAACAGCAGCAGAGAGGAATAGGGTTTCGACCAAGCTAACCTTCACTAAAATCGGCAATCTTAGGCTCCATGGATTCCTCTCGAAGTCTTGAATCCAACGAACCAAGTCTTGCTGTAATCCGACGCTCCTACATCGTACACGAGCCGAAACACCAACGGTCGACGCAGGAAATCTGCAAAACAACATCCTTGAGCTCGAAAGTAATAAGGATTTGCCATGGTTGGAGGAATTGATGAACATCTCACCTCAACAGCGACTCTAGCACCGGCGCGACGTCGAGAACGGCGAAAACGCACCCTCGCCCGGCCTCCTCGCGATGCTACGGCAACAAACGTGCGCTCGAAGGCTCCGCGGCACGACGTCGGCAACGAAACAACTCCACCCGAGAGCTCCTCCACACTCGGTCCAAGCTAGAGAGAGAGAGGAGTAAAAGCCAGAGAAAAATCTCTCTTTCTCTGCTCTATATGTCTAAATAGAGAGGGAGAGAATGGGTGACACGAACGAGGTGAAAAAAAACCAAAACACTCTCTCACCTACCCTGGTGTACCAGTACACGGGCTCGCGTACCGGTACAAGAAGCCAACCCGAGAGCAGCCTGCGCGCAGCCTGTGCAGTGTACCGGTACACCCTGCTGGCTGTACCGGTACAGCAAGCAGAGAAACCTGCTATTGGCAGGTTTTCTTGCTAAATGCTGCTCTCGCGTCGCACAGAGTCCGTTTTGCGTCTATTTCGCGCCAACGAGACTCAGGATTGTCCCCACACTCTTCAGAGCTGTCGACAAGCCTTTACTGCCAAACACTAGGGATCTCACATTCAGATTTGGCAAAAATTCGGTACGGATATAATACGCATAAAATTCATTTTCTAATTTTTAAATTCATTAAATAATTCGGCTTAAAAAATAAATTCGGTATAAAATATAAAATATATGATATAAAATATAAGATAATTTATATTTAAAAATAAAAATTATAAGTTTTTTATTCATATTTTCAATAATTCGCGAATAATTCGGTTTATCCAAAAATTCGCGAATAATTCTCTTTCTTTGGAAAAAATTTATAAACGGACCGTTTAATTCGGATTTTCAATAATTCGCGAATAATTCGTGAATTAACTAACTAGGTTGGGTACAAGAGGGGGGATAAGACTCTTATCCCCCCTCTTGTACCCAATTTAAAGTTTAAATTTTAAATTTGATATTTTAAAATTTTAAATTTTAAATT
The DNA here is from genome assembly GCF_001540865.1 of Ananas comosus. Taxonomy (NCBI): domain Eukaryota; kingdom Viridiplantae; phylum Streptophyta; class Magnoliopsida; order Poales; family Bromeliaceae; genus Ananas; species Ananas comosus. Next base: position 2,508,926 of record NC_033636.1, read on the forward strand.
TAATATTTTATATCTTTCAAATTTAAATTTGGTCTTAAATTTAAAATATAAATTTTTAAAATTAAAAATTTGAAAATTAAAATTTTGAAAATTAAAATTTTAAATTTTAATTTCAAAATTTAAAATTTAAGGTTAAAAATTTAAATTTAAAATTATAAATTTAAAATTTAAAAATTTAAATTCAAATATAATGAGAGAGGTGATACCATTATTTTCTATTTATAACTATCAATTATTTTTTTTATTCCATCTTATCTATCCAAACGCTATTTTTCTTATTTTCGGGAACAACCAAATTTTCATCTAAATACAAAATTTGTCTAGTTCTTACTTATATTTAAACTTACACCTATCCCTGGTATAAGCTAGTTCTCACTTATACTTGAACCAAACGAAGCCTTAATTTGTAACCAAACGGTAGAAGACCTGGGAGGAACGATCAAAGCGGGTTGTTCTAGAACAATCCGTTAAAAATTATTCCTAAAAAAACTAAGAACAACTTTGTTTTCTTTATTCGATTAGATAAATACATATATAAATAAATATATTAATATAAATATTATTTTTATGATAATATATTTATACTTAAATTTTATTACGTAATGTAAATTAACTAAATTTGATATATTATTTATTTTATTAAGTTTTATCATTTATATATTAATATTTGATTATTTTATTTTATATTAAGAATTATATAATAATATATATATATATATATATATATATATATATATTTAATTTGCATTGAAATTTATAATATTATTAATTAAAATTATGCGGATATTGTTAGTGTTAAACTTTATTCATTACATATATTATGAATAAATTATATAAAATAAATTATTATATATGATAAAATAATATACTATTTTAATAAATTGTTACATAAAATACTATATTATAAATTACTATATGAAATAATTTTATATAAAATATAATAATATAAATTAATTATTTTATTTTTAATAATATATTTAGATATTATTTTAGACTTTTTATTCAAACGGTACTAAAGATATTTTGTAGAATATTTTCGAATGTATCGAAATATAAATTTATAATAATTCTATTTGTACCAAAATATTTTCTGTTTTCGGAAAATAATAAAAGTTTTTTTTTTTGAGAAATAAATAGCACGCTACCCGCTTTGTTTATTTTATTTAAAAATAAACTTAGCTGAAAATGTGAATCAACTAGAATTCGAAATTGGATCTCAGATACCAACCATCGAGCCTTTGACACTTGCTCGAAGGACAGTGGGTGGAAAATAATAAAAATTGTTATTCCAAATTTTGTTTTCTAAAGCAAACGCAGATAAATTTTCTTTTTTAATTTTTTCCATAATCCCTCCGTCCTCTCAAAGTGCTTTGCGAAAAAGGAGAATGGGGGCGGAGGAAGGGGACGACGACGCGAGGAGGGAGGCCGCCTTGGCCGCCACCCGCCTCCTCGACCCCAACTTCAAACCTTCCAAACTCACCCAATCCCAGCTCGACAAGTTCAAGGTCATCCTCTTCTTCTGCCCCCCTCTTTTTTTTTTTTTTTTTTAGGTATACTAATGCTTAGATTTCTTTATAGAATTGTTATCTATGGCCCAGATTCAAGTCTAAGCGTTTTTTTTTTTTAATTTTATTATTTTATTTAAGAGTAGAATCGTTGAATTGTGTAAGTTAAATTGTAAGTTAAGAAGAAAGTAGGAGCAATCGTGATGTCGAAGTTTCTTGGATGTAAATTTTATTTGTTCTGATTCATTCATAATTGCAGCTAAAAAAGGTGTTGGGTTCTGCCACCATCCAGAAATTTGTAGTGAGTTTGGCTGTCAAAAAGTTGCAACTGAGGGAGAGAAATTTGTAGTGAGTTTGTAAGTAGCCAACCCAACCAAATGATTTTAGCACTAAAGCTCTATATTCAGCTTCTGTACTTGAACGAGCAACAACAAGTTGTTTCTTGCTACATCAGGTGATCAACGAATCCACAAAAAACACACAATAACTAGTTGTAGAGCAATGATCATTAACATCCTTGGCCCAATCAGCATCTGAAAAGGCTCGTAATTATAGTAGCCCTTGAAAAAAGAGATCCTTTGAGATTATGGATAATGCGAAGCGCTGCTGCAAAATGAATGGTTCGAGGAGTTGCCATAACTTAGCTGACAATATGTACAACATAAGTTATATCTGGACAAATTATTATTAGATAAACAAGACTGCCAACAAGTTTACGGTAAAGCGTTGTGTCTTTGAGAGGCTTTCCATCTGCAGATCTAAGCACTACATTGATCTCAAGAGAGGAAGCAACTGTATTATCATTTGTAATACCTGCTTGGGAAATCAACTCATACTTGACTTGAGAAAGGATATAACCATAAGAACTAATACAAGACGTATAAATATGTATACTAACACTAATAACTATTAAGGACACACCTTCAAACTAATTTACAACTATAGGCTTGGTAAAATTCACTTCCCATCTTTGCAACCTCACCTATGCCTGAGGAAGGAGTCCTTAGTCCGTATGCTGCTATTTTGTTTTGTCTTTTGTATTATGTGAATTTTTCTCTGCAAGACCTATTGATCTCAAAAGATCTTTCTCGAATTGTTCAAGACTGAAGCGCATGTTTTTCTTGATCTAGGGTTTGTCAAGTTTTGTATTCTAATGCATTTCTATTATCTGGCACTTTAATAACACATAACAATGAAACTATGATCTTCAAATTGATGTGAAACTTAATTTTGGACTCTTGTTTGCCCTTAGTGAAACAAGGTACTCCAGTGCAGGAAGTTTCCATCATTTTAGGTCTGTGGGTGTCCAACTATCCAAGGTTGTAATTAGCGGATAGTTGGTACTATGGCAGTTCAGCTCGTTGTTCGCGAGCCAACTTGTGTTCGGCTTGAAATGAGCTCGAGATCGATTGCTCGTTTAATAAACGAGCCGAATACGAGCTGAGTTTTTTTTTGCACGAAATCTTAATGAACTGAACACTAGTTGGGATTAGCTCGCTCGTGTTTGGCTCAATATAGCTCGAATATATGTGTGTGTGTGTCTGTGTAAGTATGTATATTTATGTATGTATATATATATATATATATATATATATATATATATATATATAGAGTGCGTCTACTATACTTTCGAAAGTACCGGGACCTCCGTGCTTGTAAGTTGTTTTCGATGATAGGACATCCGATTTGACGATCGGCTCCGTTAGGTATAATCTATCCTATTGGAACTATCTAGAAACCAAATTTTATAATTTTTTGACATCATTTTACTAAGCGATCAAAAGGTCCCAAAAATGACTATTTTAATGGCCGATGCGGCACGTTTTTAAGTTCAACGGTGTAGAAGTATCCAAATTACGTGAAAATTTAATAGAAAATTCTACTTAACGTCGATAGCACGATCAATACTTCCGATTTGAAATTTGAGTCCTTTATCATTGTTTTTTTTGAGATTTTTATTTTCGGCCGTTCATTTTGAGGCTACTCGTTCACTAGGCAAATGAAGTAAAAAAATTATGAAATTTAGTTTCTAGAAAGTTCCAATAGCGTAGATTATGTCTAACGGAACCGATCGCCGAATCGGACGTCCCATCATCGAAAACAACTTACAAGTACAGAGGCCCCCGTACTTTCGAAAGCATAGGAGCCTTGCTCTCTCTCTCTCTCTCTCTATATATATATATATATATATATATATATGACGTACATTATATAAATGTATGTATGTATGATGTACATACATACATTCTTTAAGGGCCTATCCGAAAGAGAATCCAGGACCTCTTGTTCATGAGTATCTACATATATATATATATAGTTGAGCTAGAATACTCTCAAAAGCACCAAAAGAGTGGTGCTTTTGAGTTTTTAGCCATTGGATGAAGAGATATAGGTTTGAGATGATGGTGGTAGGTGGTAGTAGGTGGAATAGTGTTTGATCCAAAGGCTATTAGTAATCAAGGAGTAGATCCAAGGGCTAGAAACTTAGAAGCACCAAGGGGTTGGTGCTTCTAAAAGTATTCTAGCTCAATTCTATATATATATATATCTGTATATATATATATATATATAGAGTACCTCTTCTGTGCTTTTGAAAATACGGATGACTCTGTGCTTATAAGTTATTTTCGAGGACATTTGAGTCAACGATCGACTTCGTTAGGCATGATCTACGTTATTAGACCTATCTAAATCCAAATTTCATAATTGTTCGGCATCATTTATGAAATGATCGAAGCGGCCCAAAATCAACAATTTTAATGGTCGTGGTGAGCTGCTTGCAAGTTTAACGGTGTAGAAATATCCAAATCATATGAAATTTTGATAGAAAATTTTTTATACTATATTAAACCAAGATCAATACCTTTGATCTAAAGTTTTAGTGTTATATCATCACTTTTTATGAGATTTTTTTTTTAACTATTGATTTTAAGCACTTTCGATCATTAGGTAAATGATATTGAAAAATCATAATTAATTTTTTAGATACTTTCAATACTCTAGATCAAGTCTAACAGAGCTGATCGTCGATTCGGAAGGCCCAGCATCAGAAACGACTTGATAGCACGGAGGCTACTGTGCTTCTAAAAGCATATAAGCTGGACTTTATATGCACGTGCGCGCGCGCACACACACATACGTATGTATGTATGTATATTACAAATTATATGTATATATATTACAAATTTCTACTATTTGGATTTTAGGCCACAAATGTAAAGAAATCTATATTTTATAAATTTTAATTATTAAATTATGATTCTAGTTTTTTTACTTTTCTTTCAACTTTTCACCCAGTAGTACCACTGATAATCGAAGTTGTTGTTTGTGAGCCCGTTCGTGTTCGGTTCACTAATAAACAAGCCAAACACGACTTGGATTTTTTAGCTTGATAACGAGCCAGCTAGTGTTCGACTCATTTAATAAACAAATGAATGTGAGCTAGCCCCAACTTGCTCATGTTCAGCTCGTTGACAGCCCTAGCTAGTACATACGTTGGGAGGGGGAGTATCAAAGCGATTGCGGATAGCGGACTGCATTTGTATTTCAAAAAAATGCAATAACATGTTAGTTCCAAATATAGAACTATAACACTTTCAATTTCTCTACATTTATATTCCAAAATAATGTTTCTGTTTAGCATAATGATCCTTCATAGCTTTGGTGATCCTTAATTGGCTCCTACCGATAAACCTGTGTTGCCACCATGTTGCTTTTCAGCTTATGTGAATAAAATTATGATTTTCTCATTTGTTTCTTGTTAGAAACATGATGGAATAGTTCCTCCAGTATTGACTAGTTTATTTCTTCTATTAGGACAATTTCTTAAGGTTCTAGTGATTTTAAAATTTAATCGACCTATCTAATCTCTAAAAAACTGAGGTAAAAAACCCTTTTTTGTCTCAATATTTGCCGTTACGGATGCCATGGCAGTCACTATGATCCTAGTCTGCTATATTTTGTTTTTAACAGCATAGCGTAGCGTTTATCCATTAAAACTGCTATAGCGGTCCTAGCTTAGAACGCTACAACTATCTTATATGCTACACTTCTTTAATGCAATATTCATAAAAACATAGAACTAAGTTGGTTTGAAATGATAAATTTCATTCCATGATTGAAAAATTACTGATGTGATCCTCCTCTTCCCAAAGGGGTCACTTATGCTAGAAGCACTCTAGCCCTAGGCTTGCTTAACCCTCTAAACCTTTTGGGCCTAACCACCGCCCAAAATGCTGTAGCTGGGTTGAAAGGTTTAGTCCTATTACACCTTATGTATAGGGCTATTTCAAATTCTGAGGGTGTCATTTTTCTCATCCCTTTAAGCTCTGACGTCCTCGTCAGGCTTGAGTATCTCACAAGCACCAAGCGATGTAAGACTCGTCTTGCTAGCCTTATCATTTAGACCCTGACTCATCATTTTCAAACCTGGCTTAGCCTGTCATTCAGATCCTGCCTCAGCCAAGATTCATCATACACTTCCGCCTGGTGATTGGCTCTGATACCAATTATCATCCTTTGCTTTCCACGGGGCCACCCATCCTAGAACTACTCTATCCCTAGGCACCCTTAGCCCTCTAAACCTCTTGGGCCAAGCCACCATCCAAATGCTATAGTTGGGTTGAGAGGTTTAGTCTTGTATACCTTATTTATAGAACTATTTGAAATTTCGGGGTTGTCATAACTAAACTCATCAGCTTGTAACTTACGTGATATTCTTGAAAGCCATCTTGCCTTTCATGTTCTTGATATGTTTCTTAGTGATTTGTGTGGTTTCTTTTTTTGAAAAAAAAAAAGGAGGCCTACCATGACGGATATTTTAATGAGTAGTGGCTCTTCAGCTACCGTTTGGTTCGGGGTTAAGGAAAAACTAGTTATTTCAGGGATAGGGTTAAGTTCAGGGTTAAGATGGGGTTAGAGTATTTTTGTGTTTGGTTAGGGATTGGAGTTAGTCCAGGATAGTAAAAAATAGTGTTTGGTTGGAGTAGGTGGGATAAGAAGGATAGTGGGTTATTATGAATAGAAAATAGTGTTTGGTTGGGGTTTGGTGGGGTTAGGTGGGGTTAGCTAACCCGGGATAGCCCATTTGAGGTGGGGTTAGCTAACCCCACCCATTTTTTGGGGTGTTTGGGGATAATATGAGGGTCAAGGGGTTATTCCACCCCTTAACCCCCAACCAAACAAAGGCTCAAGGTTCTGTTGAAGTCTATTCTAATAAGCACATTGTCGAAAGAAAAATATTTTTGAGAACCAGCAATAATGCACGCAAATAGGATAACAGCCTCGGCAGTTCTTACTTTTTAGTGGCTTTACTTGATTTACCCTTATTTTTTTGTTGTGTTTTCATCCCATCATAATTACATTACTGATTTACTTTGTTACATGTGGTAGGAATTGCACAGAAAACGGTTACAGATAAAAGAAAAAGGCAAGAGAAAAGAAAAACCTAAGGATAAAGGAAAACCTAATGGTACCTCCTTTACTATTTTCTTCTTTTGCTCCCTTTGCAACCATAAGCTGTTCAATCATGTAATTTCTCTCTTTAGGGACTGCAAAAACGAGTATGAGAGTAAGAAATAATCTTGACATTAAAGATACAGCAGATGTTTCTACAGCCAGTGCTATGAAAGATTCCGAGTACTCCAACTCGAAGGAAGAGGCTGGTTCGGTAAGAGTCATTATGTGTTTCTTTCTCTTTTCAGATGGTCTCGCATCTTAAAGTACTTCGTTCATAATCATTTTTATCAAAGTTTCTGTAAAACGAAACATTCCATGTTTATACTTCTAGTGTAGATGATCTCAAATTATTTTGATTCCTCAACGAAATCCGTTTCTAAACATACTAATGGTTTTTCCTCATGACATCAGGACGAAGCAACACTTACGCCATCAAAGAGGAAAAGGAAATTACATTGGGGGTATTATTTCTTTGTTGTGTGCCCTTTATGCTTTTTGCAATGGCAATATCTGTAGTAGAATATGTAGGTTGATGAAAATCAATCACCTTTGCAAGTTTTCTTTTTATATATAACACAATGGCCGGTTTGGATGTTTGAACAATCTATAGGGGGCTAATTAATTTTGTCTAGGAGTTTCCTTTGGTAATTATATCATTAAAACTTGAGTACTGTCCGTTGTAAGGCCCTAATAATCAGTTTTGAGGATACATATACCGCCTATGCGGTGATTTATCATATTCTTAAAATTTGGGATCATATTTTCCCACTTAACGCACTTTTAGATGTCTTTCTATCAGTTCTCAAAAAAATAAATAAGAGTAAATTGATCCTTGAGTAAGCAATTGGTAATGTGCTTGATTAAGTTATTCTGTCATCTAGATGGATGCATGAATAATACCATTCATGATCTTTGCTGCTGGTTGACTGTACGGAGTTTGAAGTACCACTGGTTTCCAGCATAGATTAGGATTTTGCTGTCGGCTCCACCGAGCGGCAAGCGAGAATGGACGCAGCAGTCAGTTGTTTATGAGAGTGTTCAATAGACCTATTGTCCAGACATTTGAGCCACTGTCCGATGTCTTGTGTTTATGGAGCAGGGATTACGACGGAAATCTAAAGCCAAAAAGAAATTTTGGCAACAAAAGTAGCGTAGAAAGTTACAACACCCCTAAAGTCTAGGGTTGTAAAGCATAAATACGCCAAAAAGACTAAACTACCAGATTCAAACATATTTGGATGGACTTTGTGAGATAAATTTTTTGCTTATACGAATCCCATACTTGTAGGTATTTAATATTTTTGACATATACGAAGGAGGCCAAAGAAGAAACTACCAGCTCAGTATAGTGAAGTATAATTGTGCTGAAGAAGTAACTACCAGATTCAAACATAGTTAGATGGACTCAGCAAAATGAATTATTTTCTTATGCGAAATGCATTTTGCGAAGTATTTAATGTAATTGACGTATGGGAAGGAGGCTGAATCTGTCTGCGGACGGGGTTTGTCATCTTCGACTGTTTTACTAAGAACATCAACTGCCGGAATGCTTATTATTCGGTGTTGTTTTTCTCTAATTATTTGAATACTTTTTTTTTTTTTTAATTGGTGAATACCACGTGCGCACATTCTTTTAGTCCTTGGGAGATTTAGACTCTCCCCTACTTTTGTTCATTAGAAAATAATCTTTTTCTTCATGCTATTTGTACCAGAATATCGTATCCTGTCTCCTGATTGTTTGTAAATTTTTTTTAATTGGTGAATACTTAGATACCTTTTTCCTTTTATTTCCAGGCTTGATGCGAAGGAAAGATGGGAAAGGAAATCAAACATGTAGATTGCGAACGACAAACTTGGAGCCGTCCAGTTGTCGGTTTGCTTCAAACTATCAGAGCTGTTTCACAATGAGAAGAGATCTTTCGAGGTCTATCGTTTCGATATCTGCGATCAGGCGTCGCCTTATTCAGAAGGTATTTATCACTTGTTAGGATTGTGAAGCGTAATGAAAAAGAGCGGCGCCATTTGTACATCCTGGAGAGAAAAATGAACTGCCAAAATTGATGTATGACAAATTAAAAGAAGATGTCTGTTTTTTTTTTTTTTTTTTTTTTTTTTTTTTTTTTTTTTTTATAAAAGAATTTATTTTTTGGTTCCCTCATCTTCTCCATTTTGTTTGGGTGGGGGTGTACATCGCTCTAGGGCTTGCCTTTGATTAGTTTTTTATATGACACCATCCATTTCATATTTTTTCAATTCAATGGTTCAATTTTTTTTCTCAAAAAATAGACTCGAGATCTAGGCTGAAATGCCGATCTCTCATGTTATAGAATCCTTTTTTTATATTTGGACCTCAGTTTACTCGAGGGGTCTTAAAAGTGACAATTTTAATAGTCTATAATCTATATAGGATGTTTTTTCATTCAATAGTATAGAAGTTTTCAAATCAAATTGAATATTTGGTACATAATTTTTTTTTAACTAATACGGAATGGAATCTATAACTCCAATCTTAGATTTTTTTATTCTATTTTTAGAAGGTTGTTCAATTTCGTTCCTTCTTTTTTGACGAGTTGATGATCTAGAAAGTAATTTTTGAAAATTATAAAATTTGATTTTCAAAAATATTAAAACACACTAGGTTATGTTAAATTGTGTAGATCGTCGAATCAGATGCTCCGTTGTTAAAAATGAGTCTATAGTAAGCAGGCATGGTGCTATTAATAGCAGCAACGTAGTTCAACTCTTATTAGACTTGGTGGGATTGGGGGTCAAAGGCTGAGGGTTGATGAATACCTTGTTGTACATGATTTGTGCGTGCATACAATGTGTCCAATAATTTTAGGAAAATACTACACATACGTCTATATATAGGTGTAAATCTTACGCTTTCTGAATTCTAGATTCACATAAATCTAAATCATTCTCAGTAGAAAAAAAAAAAAAATTTAAAACCGAAAAAATTGATAAGACAAGAGGGAGAATATATTTATAGCATGTTTGGTTCGCCACTTTTTCATCCTGAAATCGAAATCGGAACGGACGAATCCATTTGTCCATATTTAGTACGCGGGATTTCCATTCCTATTCGGATTTTCGGGTGAATAGGAATCCTCCCAATTATTCTTTTTTCCAATCGGGTCTAGGACGCTGGATTGAAAATTGAATCTGAACGGAATGGATTTGTTCGGATTAAATTTAACTTTTTTAAGCTCATTTTTTAATTAAAACATAAGTTTAAGTTTAAAAATATTTATAAATTTTAAAATTTTAATTTGGACTTGAATTAAAAATTAAAATTCAATCAAGCATTTCAAATTTAATTTATAAATTTGAATTTAATTTAAATTTAATTTAAAATCTAAAGTTTTATTCAAATTTTATTTAAATTTAAATTAAATTTATGGATTCAAATTGAAATTTAAATTAAAATTTTAAGTTTGAATTTAAATAAACTGAAATTTAGTTTTATATTTTGAATTATTCGTTGAATTTCAAATTTAATTTTTTAAAAAAATATATTTAAAATTTTGATATCATTTTAAAATTTTGACCTAAATTTTTAATATTTAATTTTCAGTTTGAATCTAAACTAATATATTATAATAATAAAATTGGTATATTAATTTGATTACCTTTCTTATATCTATTTGGATCAAACACTAATAATGGAATGATCCATTCTGATTTCGATTCAGGTGGTGTATCAAACAAAACGAGGTAATGAATCATTCCGCTTAATAATTGCAATTGTTTAAATGTATAAAGCCCAATTTGATAGTTCGGTACCAAAACTAAACTTGGTTAAGGGCTATTTGGTTTCTCAGAAAAGTATAAATAGAAAATTACGAAAATTTTTTTATGTAAAATTCCTTTTCAGGTTTCCTTCCGTTTTAAGGAAAGGTACTTTTCATAGATGAATTTTTTTTTTGTAAAATAATAATTTTTTTTGAACCAAACAAATGAAAAAACTAGAAAAGAAAATTATAAAATTTTTTTTCTCGAAAATCTCGTAAGTTTCCGAGCAACCTAACCACCCAAAAAGTTTGGGGTTGAGAGATGCGGCAGGCACAAGAGCCATCATGCTAAGTGCCCCATATTTCGTCGGGTGCAAAATTTTCTTTCGAATTTGGGATATTGGGTACCAATCACTAAGTGCTTTGCCACTTGCGGTAGAGATGGTCGGTGGGAGCAAATTTTTCATCTTCATTTCATTTACAAATTTCTCCGCCCGCACTCTCGTTAACTCAATTATATAGCGATGGAACTGGACTTGTGCCTAAACAAGGCCCGACCAGATGAGCCATGTATGGGCTAGGTTTGAGCTCAGAATTATAACTTTGGATCTGGTCTGGTCTCAGAATTATAACTTTGGATCTGGTCCAGTCTTAAAAAGTTAGGCTAAAAAATGTTTTGGGCCTATTTGGGCATGTCCAAGTCCGGCCAAGATCCAACCTAACAGCTCGATACATTAGTTATCAAAATAAGATATTTAGTTATATATATAAAATATATTTATCCATATAAGAATAAACGTTATAATAATATATCTAGTATATAGCATTATTAAGGTTATATATTAATATACATGAGAATGTGTTATAAAGAACTAGGCTAGAATACTATTAATAGCACCAAGTTATTGGTACTATTAGTTTTCAAGCCCTTAAATTGAGAAATATACGGTTAGGATAATGTGGGCCTCCTAGGGTTGAGTGAGTAGTTAGTTGAATAGTATAATCTAACGGATAAAAATAATTAAAAGGTTAAATCTAACGGTGGAAAACTCGATAGCACCAAATCCTTGGTGCTATCAATAGTATCCAGCCGGACTCATGTTATATATATATATATATATATATATATATATATATATATATATATATATATATATATATAGAGTTGAGCTAGAATACTCTCGATAGTAAACGGGGCGTTTTACTATCGAGTTGTTTTCGATGATAGAGCTTCCAAATTGACGTAATCGCTCGTTAAATATGATCTAACTATTTAAACTACCTAGAAATCAAATTTCACGCACTTTCGATATTGTTCTTTTACTCATATAGTGAAAAAAATGAAGGCTGAAAATGAATATTCTTTTAAAAATGATGATAGGAGTCTTGTAATCAAGATCAAGAGTATAGATTTTGTTTTAAATAGTTTAAAGAATTTCTAACAAAAATTCAATTGATTTGGATATTTTTACACCGTTAAACAGGAAAACGTCTCTTATCCACCATTAAATTACAAATTTTGAAACCTTTGATCATTAGGCAAATGATGTCGAAAAGATTTGAAATTAATTTCTAAATACATTCAAGTGGTATAGATCATGTTCAACGGAGCCGATGTCAATTTGGAAGCTCTATCATCGAAAACAACTCGATAGTAAAACGCCCGTTTACTATCGAGAGTATTCTAGCCACTCTATTATATATATATATATATATATATATATATATATATATATATATATATATATATATATCTATATATATATAAAAGCACGTATATTCAAATTTGGTATGTCGACAGACCCATTTTTCGGCGGAGAAAATTAGGCCCTTTTTTCTCTTCCCGTACGAAAATTTTAATATAAGAATAAAAATAGAAACAGCAATGAATATTAGTTCTCTATAACAGATTACTGATGTAAAAATCTAAAATATAAATTTTTCTATTTAATTTCAAAAGTAAGTTTTCTATAACAGATTATTATAGATATTTTCCTATATTTTATTTTAAAATATCTTTTTTTAGATGTATCTATTTAATATCAAAATATATTTCTTTTTAGAGTAACGGATTATTTTTTTTATTTAATTTCAAAATTTATTTCCTAACAGATTTATTTTTCTATTTAATTTCAAAAGTAATTTTTGCATTAAAGATTATTGTTAATTATTTATCATTTAAAGCATATCTTTTCTTAATAGGGTGATTTATTATTTTAAATTTTTAGATACATATTTGGCAATCATATAAAATATGGCCTAAAATTAAAAATAATTAAAAAATTTATAATTTTTCTAATAATTATTACGTGTATTTGCACGTACATTTTACTAGTCTATAATATATATAAAAGCACGTATATTCAAATTTGGTCTGTCAACAGACCCATTTTTCGGCTAAAAATTAGCGCCCATTTTTCTCTTTCCGTACGAAATTTTAAATATAAGAATAAAATAGAAATAGCAATGATAACGTAAGTTCTCATTAACAGATTACTGATGTGAAAATCCTAAAATATAATTTTTTCTATTTAATTTCAAAAGTAAGTTCTCTTAACAGATTACAGGTGTGAAAATCATATAAAGATATTTTTCTATTTTATTTTAAAATATCTTTTTTAGATATTATCTATTTAATTTCAAAATATATTTTCTTTTTAAGATAACGGATTTTATTTTTCTATTTAATTTCAAAAATTTATTTCCTAACAGATTTTATTTTTCTATTTAATTTCAAAAGTAATTTTTGCATTAAAGATTATTGTTAATTATTTATCATTTAAAGCATATCTTTCTTAATAGCGTGATTTATTATTTTAAATTTTTTAGATACATATTTGGCAATCATATAAAATATGGCCTAAAATTAAAAAATAATTTTAAAAAATTATAACTTTTTCTAATAATTATTACGTGTATTTGCACGTACATTTTACTAGTATATATATATATATATAAAACTAAATATTTAGTTCTAGAATATATTATAAATAGTATTATTATATACAATTTTACATATAAATAAATATATATAGTGTAAAAATATATATATGTACTATATGACAAATGCATAAAGCGGGCCTCTACAAATCCTGATGGGCATTGGGCATCGGGCTTGGGGCCCAACCCAAGCCCGACCTAGTTCCACAATTTAAATAACTATTATTAGTCTAAATTACAGAAAAATTCCTATCAAAATCTGATTTTTTACTTTTCCTTTTTGTCATTTAAAAATCTACACTTTGCCTTCCTAAAGAATAAAAAATATTGATCTCCGCCTCCAAAGCTCCATTTTTTCTCTTGTGAAGTTAATGAAACATAGATCCATATCCTCAATGTTCGTCACCACGCACCTACCTCCACCGAGCTCTCCTGCGTTTCACACTTCGGAGTCTGGGTGACGTCCAGAGGTAGCGTGACAGGATCCGGTGTTATCATGTGGTGAAAATTGGTCGGGTCGTAAGTCAAGGTCCAAAGAATGGGATGCACGTGATCTAAATCGCTTGGACGGTGAACTTTGTGTTCGAAAAAAATGCGTTTGGTTCGGGCTTTCCTAGTACTTCCATAGGAGATGTATACAACACGCCCGAAGATTAGAGTACCACTCGTCCACTAAGAAAAGAGAGATCCAATCAGTAAAATGTACGTGCATATTACTTGATAGAATTTTCAAAGGTGATGCAAATCACACACGTGTTAGTTTTCCCAACCTGAGCCATATCAGGCAAAAATATAGGTGTCTGTGAATTAGGTCGCATTTGAATAGTTAATATACTATACTCGTACTCTAAAAAAAAAAGGATAGAATATATATATATAGAGTTGGACTGGGCTACTATTAGTAGCAAAATTCCATTGTTGCTACCAGTTTTTTAGCCTTTGGATAAACTCTTTTCATCATTTCTAATCATTGGATTAAATACTATAACCCAGTGGGGACCACTCAACCCTAGGGGGACCACTTAACTCTAACGGGCTAATATCATCCTAACCATATATATATATATATATATATATATATATATATATACATATATATATATATATATATATATATATATATATATATATATAGTCCGTCTCCGGTACTTTCGAAAGTACGGAGACCTCCGTGCTTATAAGTTGTTTTCGATGATAGGAAGTCCGATTCGACGATCAGCTCCGTTAAGTATAATTTACCCTATTGGGACTATCTAGAAACCAAATTTTATAATTTTTTGACATCATTTACTAAGCGATCAAAAGGTCTAAAAAATGATTATTTTAACGGCCGATGTGGCACATTTTTAAGTTCAACGGTGTAGAAGTATCCAAATTACATGAAAGTTTAATAGAAAATTCTACTTAACATTAGTAGCAAGATCAATACTTCCGATTTAAAATTTGAATCCTTTATCACTATTTTTTTTGAGATTTTCATTTCAGCCATTCATTTTGAGGCTACTCGTTCACTAGACAAACGAAATCAAAAAATTATGAAATTTGGTTTCTAGATAGTTCCAATAGCGTAGATCAAGTTTAACGGAACCGATCGCCGAATCGGATGTCCCATCATCGAAAACAACTTACAAGCACGGAGTCCTCCGTACTTTCGAAAGCATAGGAGCCTAGCTCTCTCTCTCTCTATCTCTCTCTCTCTCTCTCTCTCTCTCTCTCTCTATATATATATATATATATATATATATAGGAGCGAGACTACTGTGTTATTAGGAGCACAGTAACCCTTGTACTCCTAACTTTTTAACCATCCATTAATTTTGATGGGTCGTTAGGATGAGAGAGAGAAGATAAATTGGAAAGAAATCGGATGATTAGAAAGTTAGGAGCACAAAGGTTGCTGTGCTTCTAATAACAAAGTAGTCCTGCTCCTATATATTAGAAGCACAACAGCCCTGCTTTTATATAAAAATATATATATAGAGTTGAGTTATAATACTACCAGTAGCAAACGGACTCCGTTGCCACCCATTTGTTTTCGATGATGGAGCCTCCAAATCGACGATCGGCACCATTGAACATGGTCTATATCACTTGAAGTATTTAGAAACCAAATTTCAAATCTTTTCGACATTATTAACCTAATGATTAAAGGGTTTTAAAATTTATAATTTTAATGGTTGATATGAGGCATTTTCTTGTTTAACGGTGTAAAGATATCCAAATCATTTGAATTTTGGTTAGAAAATTCTTTAAACTATTTAGAACAAGATCTATACTCTCAATCTTGATTATAAGATTCCTATCATTATTTTTTAAAGAATATTCATTTTCAGCTGTTCATTTTGTGTCCATTTGATGGACAAGAGAACAATATCGGAAAAGTATGAAATTTGATTTCTAGATGCTTCAAGTGGTATAGATCATGTTCAACAGTGCCGATCGTCGATTCGAAGGCTCCATCATTGAAAACAAATTGGTGGCAGCGGAGCCCGTGCCAATCGTCGATTCGAAGGCTCCATCATCGAAAACAAATTGGTGGCAACGGAGCCCGTTTGCTACTGATAGCATTCCAGCTCAACTCTATATATATATATAGAGTTGAGCTGGAATGCTATCAGTAGCAAACGGGCTCCGTTGCCACCAATTTGTTTTCGANTATATATATATATATATATAATTGAGTTAGAATGCTATCGATAGCAAACGGACTCCATTGCCACCTATTTTGTTTTCGATGATGGAGCCTCCAAATCGACGATTGGCGCCGTTGAACATGATCTATACCATTTGAAGCATTTAGAAATCAAATTTCAAATCTTTTCGATATCATTGACCTAATAATCAAAGGATTTCAAAATTTATAATTTTAATGGTAGATATGAGGTGTTTTCACGTTTAACAGTGTAAAGCTATCCAGCTCAATTGAATTTTGGTTAGAAAATTCTTTAAACTATTTAGAACAAGATCTATACTCTTGATCATGATTATAAATTTCCTATCATTATTTTTTAGAGGATATTCATTTTTAGCCGTTCATTTTTACACCTACTTGATGGACAAGAGAACAATATCGAAAAAGCATGAAATTTGATTTCTAGATACTTCAAGTGGTATAGATTATGTTCAACAGTGTCAATCATCGATTTGGAGGCTCCATCATCGAAAACAAATGAGTGGCAACGGAGCCTGTTTGCTACCGATAGTATTCCAGCTCAACTCTCTCTCTCTCTCTCTCTCTCTCATATATATATATAGAGTGCGACTACTATACTATCGGAAGCACGAAGCCTTCTGTGCTTCCAGCTCGTTTTCGATGTTGCGACTTTCGAATCGTCGATCGCCTCTGTTAAACTTGATCTAGAGTATTTGAAACTTCTAGAAAATAAATTTCATAAATTTTCGAAATCATAATAAAGTCCATCAAGTGGGCATAAAATGAACGGTCAAAATCGAAGGACGTCCTAAAAAAAGATGATCGGATCCTTCAATTCAAGATTGGAGTTATTGATCTTTATCTATGTAACTTCTAGAAAATAAATTTCGTAAATTTTCGAAATCATAATAAAGTCCATCAAGTGGGCATAAAATGAACGGTCAAAATTGAATGACGTCCTAAAAAAAGATGATCGGATCCTTCAATTCAAGATCGGAGTTATTGATCTTTATCTATGTAGTGAATAGAATTTTCTATCAAAAATTCAACAAATTCCGATTCTTTTATACTGTAATATACTGAAATTTTCGGGTTATAATACTAACTTTGATTTGGGTGATCAAAGAGAAGTTTGAGTTGGATGTGCATTATTCCCGAATAATTTTGGATGCGTAGGAATGACTTATGGAGGTATTTGAGTGTTTCGGTGCGAATCGGGCGCGAAATGAAATTGAAAGGGAAGTTCCAAAAGCAAGGCTAACTTTGATCAGCTTGATCAAATTAAAGCTAAAATATAAATTAGTTGGTCCCCGAGTTAAATTAGTCGTGTGGGGGTAGTTAATTACAAGTTTTAGAAGTGTTTAGAGATGTTGGAACGAAGTTGATGCGAGAACGGGGCTTGGTAGTAATGCTGCCAAGTGCAGATTTTGCACCAAAAAGCTGCAGGGACCTATTTGTAAAAGCAGAATTCTTGCTTTGTAGAGGGTTTAAGTGCAATTGCTGAATGTTGCTGCTGCTGCTACTACTGAATGCTGCAGCTACTGCTGCTACTGCTGCTGCTGCC
Source organism: Ananas comosus (assembly GCF_001540865.1). Classification (NCBI taxonomy): domain Eukaryota; kingdom Viridiplantae; phylum Streptophyta; class Magnoliopsida; order Poales; family Bromeliaceae; genus Ananas; species Ananas comosus. Next base: position 2,526,779 of record NC_033636.1, read on the forward strand.
AGGTGCTGTTAGTGCAGGGACTGTTTTGTAAACTGTAGGGACTGCTTTGTGAAAACTGCAGTTTCCGCAGTTTGGAGGGGTTAAGTTGCAAAGTTTTGATCTTATCTATATCGCTAGCTTATCCACCAGCTAACCCTCAGCAGGGACCTCCTCATCTTTTTCTTTTTCTTTCGTTTCTTTTTCTTTCTCTCTTTCTAACCTAGGGTGTGGAGCTTGGTGAAGGGAAGTTGATGGAAAAGCAGATTTGAGCTGAAATGAAGGCTTTTGAGCAGGAAATTGGTTGTTGGAAAGGAAAACCATGGTAAGGTTGATGTCAATTCTGGTTTGGGGTTAGATTAATTGCTTTAGAAGGGAACTAAGCTGTGAATTTGGGTTGCTAATGCTGAAATTATTATGAAAGTTTAGAGATTATACTATGTTGACAGCATACATGAGAATTAGTGAAACTTGGTGAGAAGTTATGTTAATTACTGGTTAAGAGTGATATTATTTACACTGTAGAAAGGATTTAGTTGAAGTTCTTAGTTTCTAAAGCTTGTAGTTGTCATAGAGAACCTAGAAACCATGCTATTTAATCCTAAAAACTGTATTATTGTAGCACACTAGACCTTTGCAAATTATGAAGTTCGAGTGTTTGATATGGATCTCGAACTTTTCCACACTTGGTGGAAGGTCGTTGATGGTATTTCGACCTAAAAGTTCGATTCCTGAAGTTTTGACATTGTCCTGAGAGTTTTCACTCTCGGGGACCGGTCTCTGATGGTAGAGACCGGTCCCCTCAGCACAGTGTCGTGGCCAGCTTGAGGCAACTGGTCCCTAGCTGTAAGAGACCGGTTCCTGAACGCGTGTTTTGCGAGAAGGGTCCGAGAGACCGGTCCCTGGTAGGGAGAGACCGGTTCCCGAACGTTGGTTCTGCGGGGCAGGCTGAGAGACCGGTCCCAGGTGTCGGGGAGACCGGTCCCTCAGCACGAAAACTGCCCAGACCGGGCAGTGCACAGGGTGACTTTTTGAGGGGCTTATATGGATTTTGTTACTTTTAAGGGCCTTAAGGCCATTTCCTCTCCCTCTCACCCTCATTTCACTCCCTCACACTCACTCTAGAGAGAGAAAGAGAAGGAGAAGGAGAAGAAGGAGAGGAGAGGAGCTTACTTGGAGGTCTTGGAGCATTATCTTCTTCCTCATTTCTCACCTTTGGTGGTTTGGAGCTTGCGGTTGGAGCCTTGTGGAGGATCAAACTCTAACCCTACTTGATTTAGAGCTTCGATTGGAGCTTCTCTTGAGGTTGGTAACTTGTATTTCCCATTTAATACAAGTTTTTCTAGATTTTACTAGATGAAACCCTAGATTTTGGGATTTAGGGTTTATTTTGGGGATTTTTGATTTGAGGACTTTGAGACCTAATTAATAGGTTTAGAACCTTTATTTAGGTTGGATTTGAAGAACTCTAACTCCCATTTGGAGCTTGAGAGAGGATTTCTTCACCTAGGTGAGTTTTTCTCCACCTTAGCCTATGTTGCTTATTGATTGAGCTTAGGGTTGATCGTAAGGGCTATTGGACACCTTCGTCGGACCTTACGAAGGGTTTCGTTAACCTTTGGTGGGTTTGGCTTCATTGAAATGGGAGGAAATGCCTCCTATGTGGTTAAATGTTTTCGTATACTCTAAATACATGCATATTCATGTTCGATGAAATTTATACGAAATTTAGAATGCTTAAAACCCCTATGTTATGCATCATGAAAAATTGACTCTATGTTGTAGAGAGAAGAATATGTATTGTTAGTATGCATGAGTTTAATGTTCTAATGAATAATGTAAGATCATGTTTCTTGTGCGGAAAATGATTAGAATGACAAGCTTTTAGACTTATTATTCACATTGGGACATAGTAAGCAAAAGTGTCATAAAGGGGCACACGAACTAGAAAATTATTGAACTGCAACTTAGAGACATGATGATAGGCCACTGAAAATCTACTATATTCCATGTTTTAGACATGATGACATAGAGATAGGCCATTGAGACAGTTACTATATTCCGTGTTTTAGACACGATGACATAGAGGCAGGCCTTTGGGACATGTGTTGTATTTCGGATTTTAGATCCGATGAAACAGTGATGAACCACTGGGACCTGAGATGGACTTATTCGCTTTCATGCCATTGTGCTCATTCTCACATACTTGTGAGGGTCACTCCCTACAAGTCGGCACTCCGGAGTTAGCGATCGCGACATATGCTCGCTCGTGCGGGATTAGGCGCCGAAATGGGATGCCGTGGGGGAGGCTCATTCCTAGAGTGGGGATGTTGACTACCACGGGACCATTAGGCACGGCGCAAGCCGGACTACCCAGGGGTGGGTCCTACAGGATTGGATCATTGATGACTTGGCATACCGATTGGACATTGACTAGAATAGTAAACAAGAGATTTTACTATTTAGCTTGTGGACATCATGCTAGTGACATTTTGGTGCATTCATGTTAGAATAGCCCTTTTATTACTTATGCAATTCATGCTAAGTAGAGATATCATGTTGTAGTAAGTTATATGTTTACTCACATATCGATTCTATTGCTTTTATTGTTACTTACCTGTTTAGCTCTTTTGGGCCAAGTGGTGCTTTCACTGAAGTCAGTAATTGCCCGCTGGGAACTATTATTTAATAGTTCTCACGCTCCCTATTTTATGGTTCTTTTTCAGAGCCCTCTGCACCGGCGGAGGTACGGGATCGCGGCAAGGGGATCGCTAGCTAGATAGCGAGGATTTACCGTTGCTTAGGTGGTTTTCTCTCTTTTTGTTATAGTTGAGAGAGAGTGGGGTTTTGTATCCATGTATAGAGACTACCTATGTATTTACTTGTAGCTCTTGTTTCGAGATTCTTTTTGTACTACTTTATGTTTTCATCTAGTGGATTTTAGTTTTGTGGTTCTTATCCTCTGTTGTAGCATCTAGATATACTTGCTCTGATACTCCTAGATGTTTTCTTTTTACTGCTTCCTTTATCGTTTTGTTTTAGACGCCTTATTGTTTTAGACATATGGTGGGTTTGGACACGCGCCGGGCGGGCTTCCGCTGGGTCCCGGGGCGTGATAGATTAGTTTGGTATCAGAGCCTAGGGCTGAGTTTTAGTGGACCTAGCAAACCTTATGCCGGTTGGACTATAGGAAATAGGCTCGTGAGAGACGAGATCTTTTTGACTTGTAAGCGAAAGTATTTTGATTGGGTATCTTGGTAACTCTAGAAAGTGGAGTTAAATCGAAGTGTATAGCTCCTAACTTCGCGGAGGGTTACGTTGGCGGCCGACAACGTAACATCGGGAGTTTGTAGTGAAGCACACTTCATTACTTTCGCAGGATTTGGGGCATTACCTTCTTGAGTGGGGATTTAATGGCGTGAGTTTACTAACTTACGATTCTATGATGTTGTAGTGAGATGCGAGACCTTTGCAAATTGTGAGGTTCAAGTGTTTGATATGGATCCCGAACTTTTCCACACTTGGTGGAAGGTCGTTGATGGTATTCCGACCTAAAAGTTCGATTCCTGGAGTTTTGACATTGTCCTGAGAGTTTTCACTCTCGGGGACCGATTCCTGATGGGAAAGACCGGTCCCCTCAGCACAGTGTCGCGGCCAGCTTGAGGAGGTCGAGACCTCTGCTACATCCGGATCTGGCGAGGTCCAGGAGTTGAGGAGCCAGCTTGCGGCCCTCACCGACTTAGTGACTCAGCAGGCGGAGGCGGCACGACAGCAGACTGAGGCGACGCGCTGGCAGGAGGCGCGGATTAAACGCCTGGAGGACCTTCTTCTGCAGCAGGCGACAGTTTCCAGAGAGACGCAGGACCCTACACCGCCCGCACCAGTTGTGGACGTCGCGCCTACAGCGCTGTCCCCTGCGCCCAGTTCGTCGCGTGCGGCGCCCTTGGCCGTGCCTCAGGAGGAGGCTATTGTGGCACCACCTGTGCAGAGACCCCCGGTTGGAGCAACTTTCCCTACCTTGGTCGAGGGAGCGGAGCGGGACAGACTGATGGAGCGCCTCAACGAGTTCAGGAGGTGCAGTCCCCAGATCTTCGACGGCGAGAAGGTCGACCATTGGATCATGGAGAAGTGGTTGATGCATATGGAGAAACTCTTCCACGACACCTTCGTGGAGGAGAGAGATCGAGTTTGGCTCGCCACTCACTATTTGGACGGCGAGGCCTATCGCTGGTGGTTGGATCTTCAGGAAAACCTCAGCACCGACTTGGCAGCTATTACTTGGAAGAAGTTCAAGGAGCTTCTGTTCGCGCACTACTTCTCAACCAGCGTTAAGAGGAAGATGGAGCAGGATCTGCGCAACTTGCGCCAAGGTGATCGGACAGTAGTCGAGTACGAGCGAGAGTTTTCTCGGCTTCTACACTGCGTGCCTTTCGTCATGCGGGACGATGAGGACAAGGCCCGCATCTTCGAGCGAGGGTTGCGACCGTCGATCTTCCGGTTTGTGCAATCCTCTAACCTCCAAACCTACCGGGAGGTGGTGGATCGCGTGCTCATCGTGGAGAACGGCGCGGCAGACGTCCAGGAGCGGCGAGAGGTGATTAACAAGGGTAAGGCCAAGAGGCCCGCGGCTGAGGGTGCGGGCGAGACGCACTCTAGGAGGCCGCCGAAATACCCTAGGAGCCAACAGCGTGGGCGCGGCCCGGCAGCGTAGCGTGGAGGTTCTAATCGACGCCGACCTCCCCAGTGCGTGATCTGCGGTGGTCCTCACACTCCACCGCAGTGTCCACAGCGGGGAGGCAGGTCCTACTTGTGTAGCCAGGAGGGCCACTTCCGGACTGAGTGCCCGAGGAGATCGTCATCGGCACCATCGACTGCATCGGCACTTGCTCTACCAGCCGCTAGCCACGGGACTCCGTCGACACAGTACCAGCCTGGGCGGCCACCCGTCCAGCGCTAGAGTGAGGGTTCTCGACAGGCTCCGAGTGGGCGTATGTATACCGCTCAGACCGAGGAGGCGGCAACAGCCGAGGATGTGGTTGCAGGTATCATTTTACTTGATGGCATTAGAGTTCGTGCTTTATTTGATACCGGTGCATCGCATTCATTTATAGATCGGCTATTTGCCGAGTTGCATGGCATCTCTTGGGTTTCTTTGTTGCATCCGGGACATGTTGTAGTACCCGACCACACTCTGGATATTAGAGAGTATTGCCCTAGCTGCCCTGTTCGGGTAGGGGATTGGATCATGCCCGTGGATTTGCTAGCTCTGCGCAAGCTCGAGGATTTTGATGTGGTCTTGGGTATGGATTGGCTAACCAAGTATTATGCCACGATTGATTGTAAGAATCGCACGGTTACTTTTAGAGAACCGGGGCAGACTGAGGTAGTGTTTAGAGGATGTCGGAGTTTGCTTTTTGCGATGTCGATCAGCTCGTCTCGAGCACGGCAGCTGATCAGCCGAGGATGTGTAGCCTACTTGGCTAGTGTTGCGTTGAGGGGCGAGGATGACACCCCTAGGATTGAGGATGTCCCGGTGGTACGGGAGTTTCGGGACGTGTTTCCAGCTGAGCTACCGAGTATGCCACCCGATAGGGAGATCGAGTTTGTGGTTGATCTCACCCCTGGGACTACTCCAATCTCGAAAGTGCCCTATAGGATGGCACCGGCGTAGCTAAAGGAGCTTAGGGCACAGCTACAGGATCTGTTGGATAAGGGCTTCATTCGACCGAGCGTCTCGCCGTGGGGAGTGCTAGTTCTGTTCGTCAAGAAAAAGGACGGATCATTTCGCCTTTGTGTGGACTATTGTGAACTCAATAAAGTCACGATCAAGAATAAGTATCTGTCGCCGAGGATCGATGATTTGTTTTATCAGCTTCAAGGATCGTATGTGTATTCCAAGATAGACTTGCAGTCGGGATACCACCAGTTAAAGATCAAACCCGAGAATGTATCGAAAACAGCTTTTAGAACACGGTATGGACATTATGAGTTCATAGTTATGCCGTTTGGGCTTACTAATGCCCCGGCAGCTTTTATGGATCTTATGAACCGTATTTTCAAGCCTTACTTGGACAGATTTGTCGTGGTGTTTATCGACGATATTTTTGCTTATTCCCGAAGTGACGCGGATCACGAGGAGCATTTGAGGCTTGTACTTCAAATACTTTGGAAAAAGGAGCTTCATGCCAAGTTGAGAAAGTGTGAATTTTCGCTTCGAGAGGTAGCCTTCCTTGGACATTTCATATCGGGATCGGGTATAGCCATGGATCCTAAGAAGATTGAAGTAATCAAGGATTGGCCGAGACCGACGAGCGTCACGGAGATACGGAGCTTCCTTGGATTTGCCGGTTACTACCGGAGGTTTGTTGAGGGATTTGCTAAGCTATTTACTCCCCTCACGAGGCTCACGCATAAAGGTGTCAAGTTCATCTGGAATGATGCGTGTGAGAGAAGCCCAAGAGCTGAAGCAACGATTGACGACCGCCCCTATCCTAACCTTGCCAGTTGCTGGAGCAGGGTATGTGGTTTATAGTGATGCTTCACTTAATGGATTGGGTTGTGTGTTGATGCAGGATGGCAAAGTGATCGCGTATGCTTCGCGCCAACTGAAGGAATATGAAAAGAATTACCCTACGTATGATTTGGAGTTGGCGGCCGTAGTCTTCGCATTGAAGTTATGGCGCCACTACTTATATGGCGAGCGGTGTGAAGTATACACGGATCACAAGAGCTTAAAGTATTTGTTTACTCGGAAGGAGTTGAACTTGAGACAGCGCAGATAGTTGGAGCTGCTCAAGAATTATGATTTGACTATCCTTTACCATCCGGGCAAGGTTAACGTGGTGGCGAATGCGCTAAGTAGGAAATCAACAGAAAACTTAGCAATGCATGTTGTTACTCAACCGCAATTGATCGAGCAGATGAAGCGGCTGGAGTTGGAGGTAGTGACTCCTGACACGCCTGTGAGGTTAATGACTTTGGTGATGCAACCTACACTCTTGGATAGAATTAAAGAGAAGCAAGCTTCCGATGTGGAGTTGCAAAAGATTAAAGGTAAAATGGTTGATGGTTGCATCGGCGATTTCATTGTGGATGACCAAGGATTAATGCGTTTCCGTGGACGGATTTGTGTATCGGCAGATCCGGGAATTAAGGAGGATATTCTTCAAGAAGCGCACCGAGCGCCCTATTCTATACATCCGGGAGCCACCAAGATGTATAAAGACTTAAAGTTGCTCTATTGGTGACCTGGGATGAAAAAGGACGTTGGCGAGTTTGTAGCTCGATGTCTGACTTGCCAACAAGTGAAAGCTGAGCACCGATTACCCGCGAAAAAGCTTCAGAGTTTGCCTATCCCCGTGTGGAAGTGGGAGAAGATCACCATGGACTTCGTGACTGGATTGCCCCGCTCCCAGGCCGGGCATGATGCTATATGGGTGATCGTGGATAGGTTGACGAAGTCGGCGCACTTCATACCTATTCATACTACTTGGATCGGAGAAAAGCTCACATAAGTGTACCTTGACGAGATTGTGCGACTCCATGGAGTGCCTACATCGATCGTATCGGATCGAGACAGTCGGTTTGTGTCTCACTTTTGGAGGAGTCTACAGGACGCCCTAGGCGCTCGACTGGACTTTAGTACTGCTTTCCACCCCAGAGTGATGGGCAGTTGGAGCACACCATTCAGACTTTAGAGGATATGCTCCGAGCATGTGTGATAGACTTCCAGGGAGGATGGTCGCAGCATCTACCGATGGCGGAGTTTGCTTATAACAACAGTTATCAAGCAAGCATCAAGATGACGCCCTTCGAAGCACTCTATGGACGGAAGTGTAGATCGCCACTTCATTGGAGTGAAGTTGGCGAGAGATTGGCGTTAGGCCCTGATGTGCTCCAGGAAGCTGAGGACAAAGTTCGAATTGCTCGGGAGCGACTTTTGATGGCACAGAGTAGACAGAGGAGCTACGCTGACCGACGACGGCGAGACTTGGAGTTCCAAGTTGGAGACCATGTTTTCTTGAAGGTCTCGCCGACTAGAGGGATCAAGAGATTCGGGATTCGGGGTAAGTTGAGCCCCCGTTTCATTGGACCGTATGAGATTTTGGAACGTGTAGGTCCGGTAGCGCATCGACTTGCTCTACCACCGAACTTATCGGGCGTGCACAACGTTTTTCATGTATCGGTCCTTCGGAAGTATGTTTTCGACCCAACTCATGTGCTGGATGCCACACCTGTGGAGTTGCGGGACGACTTGAGCTTCGAGTAGCAACCAGTGAGGATCTTGGCTCGTGAGGTGCGGAAACTGCGGAATCGGGATATTTCGTATGTGAAAGTTCTTTGGAGCAACCACGGGGAGCGGGAGGCCACGTGGGAGCTAGAGAGCGTGCTGCGGGAGCGCTATCCCCATCTTTTTCATATGGAGCTTTGAGGTATGTGCTGTTGCTTTGAGTTTTGCGGACGAAACTCCTTTTTAGAAGGGGTGAATGTAGCACAATGGACCTTTGCAAATTGCGAGGTTCGAGTATTTGATATGGATCCCGAACTTTTCCACATTTGGTGGAAGGTCGTTGATGGTATTCTGACCTAAAAGTTCGATTCCTGGAGTTTTGACATTGTCCTGAGAGTTTTCACTCTCGGAGACCGGTCCCTGATGGGAGAGACCGGTCCCCTCAGTACAGTGTCGCGGCCTGCTTGAGGCAACTGGTCCTTGGTTGTGAGAGACCGGTTCCCGAACGCGTGTTTTGCGAGAAGGGTCCGAGAGACCGGTCCCTGGCAGGGAGAGATCGGTTCCCGAACGTTGGTTCTGCGGGGGAGGCTGAGAGACCGGTCCCAGGTGTCGGGGAGACCGGTCCCTCAGCACGAAAACTGCCCAGACCGGGCAGTGAACAAGGTGACTTTTTGAGGGGCTTATATGGATTTTGTTACTTCTAAGGGCCTTAAGGCCATTTTCTCTCCTTCTCACCCTCATTTCACTCCCTCACACTCACTCACAAGTGGGCACTCCGGAGTTAGCCATCGCGACATATGCTCGCTCGTGCGGGATTGGGCGCCGAAATGGGATGCCGTGGGGGAGGCTCATTCCTAGAGTGGGGATGTTGACTACCACGGGGCCATTAGGCACGGCGCAGGCCGGACTACCCACGGGTGGGTCCTACAGGATTGGATCATTGATGACTTGGCATACCGATTGGACATTGACTAGAATAGTAAACAAGAGATTTTACTATTTAGCTTGTGGACATCATGCTAATGACATTTTGGTGTATTCATGTTAGAATAGCCCTTTTATTACTTATGCAATTCATGCTAAGTAGAGATATCATATTGTAGTAAGTTATATGTTTACTCACATATCGATTCTATTGCTTTTATTGTTACTTACCTGTTTAGCTCTTTTGGGCATAGTGGTGCTTTCACTGAAGTCAGTAATTGTCCACTAGGAACTATTATTTAATAGTTCTCACGCCCCCTGTTTTATGTTTCTTTTTCAGAGCCCTCTGCACCGGCGGAGGCACGGGATCGCGGCAAGGGGATCGCTAGCTAGATAGCGAGGATTTACCGTTGCTTAGGTGGTTTTCTCTCTTTTTGTTATAGTTGAGAGAGAGTGAGGTTTTGTATCCATGTATAGAGATCACCTATGTATTTACTTATAGCTCTTGTTTCGAGATTCCTCTTGTACTACTTTATGTTTTCATCTAGTGGATTTTAGTTTTCTGGTTCTTATCCTCTGTTGTAGCATTTAGATATACTTGCTCTGATACTCCTAGATGTTTTCTTTTACTGCTTCCTTTATCGTTTTGTTTTAGACGCCTTATATGTTTTAGACATATGACGGGTCTGGACACGCGCCGGATGGGCTTCTGCTGGGTCTCGGGGCATGACAATTATGGACAGCACATAAGTAATTCCTGGATTAGAAGTGAAATTAGATGAGAAGCCATGCAATTCCTGGTTATGAATTAACCAAAGAAAGGTTGAGTTTGAAACTTTTAGATGTTAGAGTTTGTATTGCTATGTAGGAAACTTAAAGGCTATACTTTGGGCAGCATAAGTGAAGGTTATTGATTAGAAATGAAAACTTGATGAGAGGTATATGAAGCAGTAAACTTCAGGTTTTGGTTGTTGGAGAGGAAAATTGAGGTTAGCTGCTATGTTAAGAGTTGAGCTAAGAATTATTGGTTGCTTTGAAGCTAGTTCTAGGTAGTTAAAGCTTGTATTAGCTTATAGAAACCTTGAAACTATACAAGACTGCATATATGTGTAGGAATGTAAAGTATCATGTTTCTTTAAAAAGGGATGTTGAGTTTAATTTAAAAAATGGTGGAATAAAGGATTTCTCATGTGCTGAAATTCTAAACATCATGGAGAACTTATAGAATTAGTTCTATGTATGTATGTATGTATGTATATACATATAGATGTATATGTACATAATGGTTAGGAATGAAACCTGGGTTAAATTAACTTAATTTTTGAATTAGAATGATGTTAATTGCTGTAATGAAGTTGAATTAGGAGATTGCTAGAGTTTCTACTTGTTATGAAACCTAGGGAATAAGCTCTATATTACGTATTGAGTAGTATACATGTATGTAAAATGAGCAACTTGAGTAGGTTAATTGTAATTCCTTGTTTGGAATCATTGTAAGTAACCAGGAATAAAGGTTCAGTTTGTAAATTCTAGATCACTAGCACCTGAATTATTGTTGGAATTTAAAGCAGAACGAAGCTATAATAGTACTCCACGAGTAAATTGGGTTATATATATATGCAACTTGGAGTTGAAATGCGAAGTTTGTAAAAATGTGAATATGACTTAAGTTTAATCCCTTTTTTTCCTCTAGGAAGGAAAGTTTGACGTGCTCGTAAGTTCAAATTAATATTCCGACGGACCTACGACGCGCTAATTAAGAAATGCTTCGTTCTAGCTCTATTTACATCGAGTCGCGAGAGCTCGTGGTTGATACGTTCTGAGACGTTGGTTCTGGTTTGTTGGCAACCCTACAGGTGGGTGGTGCTATTCGAAGTCTTCGAATCCCTCCTTATGTCTATGTCATCTCGTTGAGCATCTCTATATATGTGAATTGTATCCTATTAATGCATTATAGGGAAAATGTTATTATACAATTGAATTCTGTTAATGTAAAGAACATGTGGACGTTAGAACATGAACATAGAACCCTATGAATGTATGAATTAGTAATGGACTATGACCATAGTAAACTTGGTGACATTGTGACTAGAAGTATTAGTTAGCATCAACATTGGAACTGTAAAATCTAGCATAAAGAGCTAGTTAGAAATTAAATTGTGGCATCGTCAGTTATTGAATCCTCTAAGTGAGGATTGGATTATACTCACCTATTCTGTTTCGGCTTAGTGGTGGTCGCTCCCCCCAAGCAGTGCACTCCGGAGTGTGTCATTCACTGGGTTGATCGTATAAGCCTTCCCAGTAGACGATCCCATCGGGAGGCAGCTTAGGGCCCGAATACTCTAAGTGAGGATTGGATTATACTCACCTATTCTGTTTCGGCTTGGTGGTGGTCGCTCCCCCTAAGCAGTGCACTCCGGAGTGTGTCATTAACTGGGTTGATCGTATAAGCCTTCCCAGTAGACGATCCCGTCGGGAGGCAGCTTAGGGCCCGATACTTAGGGATTGCGTTGGTGAGTTATAGTTAACCAAATGATTAACCAGATGGATTGGGTATTGATTATTCATAGCATGCATGCATAAATTTCATATATTATCTACAGTTTCTTTCAGCTTTGTACAAGCATTGTAGTAGTTACATGTTATAGCTGGTTCTTATCTATTTACTTTTCTTGCCTACATATGCCTGAATAGATCTAGTGGGTGAGTCGGCGAGGTCGGCGGCCGAACCCACTGGAAACTTTTAGTAGTTCTCACACCACTAACCTTACAGGTCCTAGCGCGAGCAGTGTGGCCGACGATCGCAGCAAAAGGCCGGCATCTTAGCTAGTGGACTCCCAAGTATAGTTATATATCCATTTTGGTTTCATGTTTTACATATTTGTTGAAATGTAAGCATGTAAATGAATGTATAAAAGAGCATGTAAATAACTAAATGTCTCAGTTATTCAGTTTTTACAGTTTAGTTTAAAGTTTTGAAAATACAGTGAATACATGTTTAGTTAGAGTACTATCACTTGTTCTTGTTGTTTGCCCTCGTGCAAGCCATGTATACTGAAATATTATCCTGAGAATTATTTATTTCTTTATACATGTACTCATTGTTGTTGAGCCTTGGGTGGACAGGGAAGATGCTGTCCGTTCAGCGTCTGTGTACGGGCCCGAATCGACCAAATTGGCGATAGCGGGACGTGACATATACCGTTAAACTAGTAAGTATCTCATACTAGCTGTTAAAAATTGTCAAATTTGTGACCTCTTGATTGTAAGGTAAATAATGTCAAAAAATTATAAAATTTGATTTCTAGAAGTTTTAAATGCTGTAAATAATGTTTAACGGTGTGGATCGTCGATTCGGAAGCTGTAATACCCTTCATTTTGAGTTTGTCAAGGGGCATAGTGGTCATTTTTTTTGGATAAGAATGCCACCGCCCTTTTCATGTTTATCCCTTCAAATTAACAGAGAGTGTGCACTTTTTGTTCTCTCTAGTTAATTACGTGCATGGTGGAGAGCACGGGTAGAGGGGCCGAGGAGCTCGGATTCGACGCCGACGACGCGCCGCGAAGCCGTTCGAGGGTACGGTTGGGATCGTAGCGCTGCGAGGAAGCTAGGCGAGGGTGTGTTTTCGCCGTTCTCGACGCCACGTCGATGTCCGATTAGCCATTGAGGTGAGTGTTCCGTTGCATTGCTTCAAGTATTATCATTTCGAGCTTGGTGCTGATTTGCAGAATTTCCAGCGTCGACCGTCGGTATTTCAATTCGTACTCGGCGTAGGAGCGTCGGTTTTCGACGGGACTTGGTTCGTTGGATTCGGGACTTCGAGAGGAATCCACGAAGCCCTTACTTGCTGGATTTGGTAAAGGTTTGCTAGGTCAGAATTTCGCGTCTTCTCTGTTGCTGTTTTTGAAGCAGAATTAATGTTTATTGTCGGATCTCCGTGTAGAGTTTGGGCGGGAGCTTGACTTCGGGGCCTTGGGGGTTTCGGAGCGTTTCGGCAGGTTGTTCCGCAGCCGAAGGGAAGTTCCGTCGCTGCACGATATTATGCGATCGAGGTGGGTTACATTCGGGAACCCTTAGTTCTAATCGTCGACATATATAGTTTTTCAATTTTTGGATAATCTATTCTAGCTCGAATTCATGGTTAAATGGTAGACTGCATATCTGAATTGGAGATGTGGTAATAAATGAATAGTTATACATGTTGCGACTTGAAAATTTTTTTGGGGGAATTAGGAGAAAAACTTGCCGATTTGGACCTTCAACTTGATTAAAACTGCCTGATTTAGCCTTAGGAGCCGTTATTAAAATTGTACTGCGCAAGTATCTCGAGCGAGACTCTAGGGCGTTTAGTAGACATTTACGCTCGTGCCTGGTATAGCCGACGTTGAATCTTTTAACAATGTTGTTCAGGTGTTGCCGCGACTGTGGGATAGCCGGTCAGAGTGACGGGGGACCCGTATCGCCTTTTTGGCGTCAGCATTTGGCTGAGGGCACGTACTTGTTGGTTGTTGTTTTGACCAGTTAATAGAGTCGATTTTCTTGACTTTGGCTTTTCAGAGCCTGTTTTGGAGCTCGACAGAGATACGCCTGCATACTTCGGTTGGTAGCGCCCACGAGTGCCACTCCGGAGTCGGCTTTGTGCTTTCGCGTGTGAGTGCTCGCTCATGCCAGTTGGACTTGCTCTTCCGCGACCAAGTAGTGGGATTTAGAGCCCCGAACGCAACGGCAGGACGGGTGTATTCACAGTCCCGGACGGGTATGCTTACAGTCCCGGATTGGATTTGGGTCAGAAGTTGATATTTTTCTACAGTGTAGTGGTAGGCATGATTAGTGTAGCTGATCGATCGCGTTTAGAGTTATTCCTGCTTTTTCTGACTATGTTTACTCCCTTCTGAGACTCAGTATGGTGACGAATGTTTGTTTTGGGCGGTACCCACTGAGAATAATTGTTTACGAGTAGCGTCCACGCCCCAGTTGCTTACCTGATGTGTTTGCCAGAGCATAGTTCCGGCTGCTGCACACGTCGCGGACCAGGAAGGATCGAGGCAAGGGGTCAGCGAGCTTCTTAGAGCCCTACTCGACGGTGCGCGGAGCTAGAGGTGCCGCCTGACGCAGGTAGGATGTTTGTGTTCGAGTTATTACATAGTTCTGACTTAAGCCGCCAGTCGGCGAGTAAGTCTTGTATTTGATGGACTATGTATATGGAACTCAACGTTAGCTTCCTGTTTTCTCTAGCAGCTCTCTACTAGCTGTCGTAGTAGTGTCTTGATTCTTACAGGGTACAGCTCTGTCGTTCGTAACAGGAGAAATTTTCTTTGTATACGGCGATTTTTGTCGGCGGTGCCGGGAACGCAGAACGATCGGGGGTGACAGAAGCGGTCTATCGATCGAAAACGAAACTATGGTACCGAGGGCAATCTACTCATAATATCATTAGTATCCGCGACCCTAATATAATATGTTACGTATATGAATAATATATATTATATATATATATATCAGTCGTTTTGGTCGGGTACCGATGAGTATGTCCAGCTCAACTCTTATCTCTCTCGTCTCTTTCTCTCTCTCTCTCTCTCTCTCTATATATATATATATATATATATATAGAGAGGGAGAGAGAGAGAAAGGGTTGAGCTGGAATGCCATTGGTAGGAAACGGTCTTCGTTGCCACCTATTTGTTTTCGATAATGGAGCCTCCAAATTGACGATCGGTACCGTTGAATATGATCTATACCACTTGAAGCATCTAGAAACCAAATTTCATGCTTTTCCGATATTGTTCTCTTGTCTATCAAGTGGGCACAAAATGAATAGCTGAAAATGAATATTTTTTAAAAAGTGATAATAGGAATTTGCTAATCAAGATCAAGAGTATAGATCTTATTCTAAATAGTTTAAAAAATTTTCTAACCAAAATTCAATCGATTTGGATATCTTTACACCGTTAAACTAGAAAATGTCTCATATCGACCATTAAAATTATAAATTTTGAAACCCTTTGATCATTAGTTCAATGATGTCAAAAAGATTTGAAATTTGGCTTCTAGATACTTCAAGTGGTATAGATCATGTTCAATGGTGTCGATCATCGATTTAGAGGCTCCATCATCGAAAACAAATGGGTTGCAACGGAGCCCATTTGCTACCAATAGTATTCTAGCTCAACTATATATATATATATATANCACAGTTACTCGGTTTGTGCTTTCTCGATCGCGACTGAGCACAAGCCGAGCAAAGTATTTGCTCGGCTTGTGCTCGATCGAACAATTTCATAGCTCAGCTTTTTAAGTCGGGCACAAACTTGCGTTCGACCGAATACTTGTTGTTCAACTTTCCTAATCTTTACTATATATATATATATATATATATTTTATTATTTAAATACTCTAGAATGGGTAATTTGAAACTAGATTACCAACTTTGAAATATATATTTACCCGAAAAAATATTAAGTTAACCCGAAATATAATTCCAACCCGATTTCAAATTTAGTATTTTTAAATATATATATATATATATATATATATTTCTCTCTCTCTCAGGCCGACGATACGATAGTTATGGTTGTTTGTAAACCATGATAGTTCAAAAGACGGCAATCTAATTGAGGAAACTAATAAAAATGGGCAATCTAATATGATAAGTTGGTTGGTATGTGAGTTGGGATTCCCCGGGTGTAGTAGGATTGGCGTGTAAAGAGGCAGGTTCCCGATTTTTTGATTATCGTGGTTATTGAACCACGATAACTATCGTAAGGTTGGATCAATATATATATATATATATATATATATATATATATATATATACCCAACTTCAACAGCATCATATCTAATAGCTTGACCGAACATATGTCATGCCCTGGCGTCCCTTTTTGATTTAAAACTCACTACAAAAGTGCCCAATTTTTTTTTTCTTTTTGAAAACCTTGATCCCAAGGTATGCCAAATCCGCCAAAAATATAGAGAGTTCACTGTTCGCACAGACAGAGTTTCCCCTATATTTGCACGGCGTCGCACAAGTACAAGATACAACCACACACATATGAATATCCATATATATTCACCATTCACATCCGCATTCATTTCATCACAAATATTCATATATCCACATCTATTAGTTTAAAATGTTTCCTATCTGGAAACTCATTTTGAAACACTAAGTCATAAAAATCAAGAAAACCTTTTTAAAACCCTTTCCCACCTGAAAACCTTTTTCTTTTAAAAACGCGCCACCACGAGGGATAGAAAATCATTTCCATTTCGTAAGAAATCCATAAATCCTTTATTACATTCACAAAATCCCAATTATTCAAATAAAGAAAACCACTGAATCAATAAGTCTAAGTTAATTATTTAAAAGACGAGTTTGAGAATTTAACCAAAGCTACGGGCCGATGGATCTATCGAATGCTAAGCTGCGCACCTCACGAACCATCCCGACTCGGACCCGCGATGTCACCTGAAAGAGGGTGGGGGGTGAGAACATGTACATGTCTTCCCTCCCAGTGGGTACCGCAAGTCGACAAGGGCGAGGGTACTCACCGGTCAAGGAGGATAAACAACAGTATAGCTAATGGTAGTACAGTAGCCATGATAAACAAGGAAACGAGATATATATATATATATATATATATATATATATATATATATATATATATATATATATATATATATATATATATATATATATATACGAATCACTACCGCTACTGTATGTATGCATCAACCGGACGACAAGTCCAAAAGTAACCCAATCAGGAACCTGCCATATTGGTCAACAGACCTCAAGCGTGTGCCACTGCCACTCTACCTGCATATAACCTAGTTCTGACCGCTGGGCTCACGGGCTGGCACATCCAACCACTCTTTCGAAAAAGAACACTCTCTTGCGGTGGATCAGATCGTTGGTATTCGTGAAATGCATACGAGTAGTGGCGATCGATGCTGATATGCTTAATAGCCAACCGTCGGCAACTAGCCGACAATTTCACCCCTCAAGGTATACCGACCGTACAGGTCACTAAGTAGTCCAACCGACCAAATATGTCATAATGCTCGATGCAATAAACTGACCGAATGGGTCATAGTACAAGATACAAGAACCGACCGACTAGGTTACAAATCTCACATGTAATTATAAACCTGCTGTACTTCTACTCATGATGCTAGATATGTAAACAAACCAAGTAGAGCGATAAAGAGGTAATAAAGGTGCAAGGCTCAACATATAAATGCAATAATGATAGTAGGAGAAGGGTGGAAAGGATGTCACCGAGCGTGCACTATTGTACCGACTTTGGGTCGAAGTACCCACATTTATGTATGTAGCACTGGTCTCCCGACTGCGGAAGAATATCAACAGGATCTATGAAGGGTCCACCGGGTTAGAATCCAACCCACGAATAAGAACCACTAACTCACACTCCCTCCTGTAAACCCGCGGGAATCGGTTTCCCCTACAACGATTACCATAACTCGCTGAAAGTCCCGAAAATCGCACTGAGACTGCGCCAGGACCCACGAACTGTCCCGGAACTCACCGACTTGTGCCACGAGTCACCAGCTACCACTAAACATGGTAATTTGTGTGACCTGGCGGCAAACACATCTCCTCACATCGAAACGATTATCGTCGGATAATCATTCCGATCCGGGTCCTCAGAAGTGTCAATTTTGACACCGAAACCCATCGTCACTCACCCGTCAATTCCGAACCCTCGAAATAATGCGAGTGACTAGCTAACAAGGCTTAGCGACCATATGATTTTCCATGAGGCATCGTCGGAAGAATTCCGAACTGAAACCGCGTTCCGTCGGCGGATTTCGCCAAAAAACGCACCGAAAAGCAACATCTAATTTCCAAAAAGGCCCGGGGCCTTGGACAACCAATCTAGAGGTCACCCGCTGCCCGCACACACTGCCCACAGCAGCCACGAATGCAAAT
The DNA here is from genome assembly GCF_001540865.1 of Ananas comosus. Classification (NCBI taxonomy): domain Eukaryota; kingdom Viridiplantae; phylum Streptophyta; class Magnoliopsida; order Poales; family Bromeliaceae; genus Ananas; species Ananas comosus. Next base: position 2,544,860 of record NC_033636.1, read on the forward strand.
AAGCCCCCGCGACTACATAAAATCACATCATTTTATGTGATTTTCGAGGTTTTATGGCCCGACAGCGCAAACCAAAGACATTCGAGCTTGGCTGAGACACCCGCTGACAGGTCTTGAGTTTACCATTATGCCGTTTGGGCTTACTAATCCCCCGACAGCTTTTATGGATCTAATGAGCCGTATTTTTAAGCCTTATCTAGACAGGTTCGTCGTGGTGTTCATCAGCGATATTTTGGTTTATTCCCGAAGTGATAAGGATCACGAGGAGCATTTGAGGCTTGTATTTCAAATGCTTCGGGAAAAGAATCTCTTTGCCAAGCTGAAGAAATGTGAGTTTTGACTTCGAGAAGTTGCATTTTTGGGACACTTGATTTCGAGATTGGGTATAGCCGTGGATCCGAGAAAGATTGAAGCTATCAAAGATTGGCCTAGATCGACGAGCGTCACCGAGATTCGAAGTTTTCTTGGACTAGCCGGCTACTACCGGAGATTTGTTGAGGGGTTTGCAAGGTTATCTACTCCTCTCACGCGGCTCACGCATAAGGGCACTAAGTTCATATAGAATGATGCGTGCGAAAGGAGCTTCCAAGAGTTAAAGGAACGGTTGACGAGCCCCGATCTTGGCCTTACCAGTTTTTAGAATATACCAATGGATATATATATATATATACTGATGTGTGTGTGTGTGTGTGTGTTGTGTGTGTGTGTGTGGTGTGTGTGTGTGTTGTATATATATATATATATATATATATATATATATTATATGTATGTATGTATGTATGTATGTAGGTGTATATATATATATTATATTGTGTGTGTGTGTATTGTGTATATATATATATATGTGGGTGTGTATATATATATATATATATATATTGTGTATATATATATATTGTGTGTGTATATATTATATATGTGTGTGTATATATATATATATATATTATATATATATATAGAGTCCGGCTACTATACTATCGATAGTATCAAGCACATATATATATATGTGTGTGTGTATATATATATATATATATATATATATATATATATATATATATATATATATTATAATATATATGTTGGGTGTGTGTGGTGTGTGTGTGTGTGTGGTTGTGTTGGCATTTAAAAATTCAAATTCGAATTTTTATTTTATTTTGAATGTCACGCCCCGGGGTCCCTTTCAGTTTAAAAGATAGCGGAAAAGTGTCTGAATTTTTTTTTTTGAAAACTTGACCCAGAGTATGCCAGATCCGCCACAAATACAGAGATCCACTGTTCACACGGACAGAGTCTCCCTGTATTTGCACGGCGTCGCACAAGTACAAGAGTACAGCCAGGATACAACCACCACTAGAGAAATATAAAGATAATATACATTCATACATTCACCATTCACATCACAGTTTTACATTCAATTTTAAACAGAAATCCACGAAAAAATCCTTTGAAAACGTTTCCTACACGGAAGCTTTATTCGTTAAAAAACGCTACCACGAGGGAGAGAAAACCTTTTATTTTACCAAAATCCATAAATCCGTTTATTACATTCACGAAAACTCACATTTTCCAAATGTAAATGAATACTGAACCATAAAGCTAACTATCAACAGAAATACTAAGGGTAATAACTAACCAAAAATAACCTGGGTCGGAGGCTCTATCGACCGCTACGTATCTCACGTCTCGTCTCAACCCTCACCGCCGCGATACTGAAAAATAGTGGGGGAGGTGAGAACACGTAAACATGTCTCCCTCCCAGTAGGTACCCGCAAGCCGAAGAAGGCGAGGAGTACTCACCGGATCAGGAAGAGATAAACAACAGTATGGTAAGTAAATACAGTAGCAACGATACATGAACGAATGAGATATATATAAATATATATGAAAGCACAACTACGCTACTGTAATGTATAGCTACAAGCATACAAGATATCAAAACTATAGTAGCAAGACACTGTAAAGAAAGAACTACAAGTATATATGCGACAACCACTACTATAGCTATATGCGTCAACCGGACGAGAAGTCCAAAAGTACCCAATCTATACCGCCGTGTCGGTCTAAAGACCTCAGGCAAAAGCCACTACCTGCTCACACCTGGCATGTAACCCTAGCAGCAAAGAGAACACCGCTGGCTCACGGGTCGGATGTACGACCACTTTCCGGAAAGAACACCCTCCTGCGGGGATCAACCCGCTGGTGTACGTGAAATGCACTCGAGCTGTGGCATCAATGCGGAATGATAATAGCAACCGTCGGCAATCAGCCGACAATCACCGCCCTCGGGGCAAACCGACCAATAGGTCGTCAGACTATATAGAAGACACAAGAACCGACCACTCAGGTCAACTAGGATGGAACGACTTGCATCCTCTCAACTGTAGGTAAGTACGACTAATCAAGTCAACTGGGATGGAACAACTCAACATCTACCAAAGTATGTTAGATCTGATCAATAGGGCAAACTACTGTATATATGCAAAATCGATCAACAAGTCATCTAGAGTATTAATCTAGAACTACGTCGGCCATGGCGCAATCCTACCGCCTCAGGGTACACCGACCTCAAAGGTCATCAAACGACAGAAAGTCAAGAAACAGACAACCCAATACATTAATGCAACAACCGACAACCAGGTCAACAATATAAGATAAAAGCAGCCGAATCGACTAGAATCACGAAACGAAGTACGAGAACCGAGCCAATCAGGTCACCGAAACGAAGTACGAGAACCGACCAATCAGGTCACCGAACAAAGTACGAGAACCGACCAATAGGTCACCGGTATCACATATGGATAAACTACTCTACTCCTATACATGATACTAAGCATAGAAACATATGAGAGAGTATAATAGAAACAACGGGGATGCAAGCTCATATATATACGAAAAGATAACAGAAGAACAGGGATAGAAGGATAATATCACCGAGCGTGCACCACTGTACCGACGTCGGATCGAAGTACCCACCTGTACAACTGTCGCGTCTGTCTCCTGACTGCAAAAGAACGTCAACCGGACCTAAGGAGGGTCCAGTGGATTAGTGTCTAACCCACAACTAAGAAACCCTAAAGGCATAACCCACGACAACCCCACAAACAATTTCACGAGAATCGGTTTCCCAAAACCGATTACCGAACAAACCGGAAGTCCCGAAAACCGCACCGGAACTTCACCGTCGCTCACCCGTCGTTTCCAAACCCACGAAACGACGCGGGTGACCAGCCAACAAGGCTTAGCGACGAAACAACTGATCCCCAAGTACCGTCGGAGGAATTCCGAAGCGAAAACGCGTTCTATCGGCGGATTTCGCCGATAAACGCTCGGAAAATGCATTTTCGATCTTCGCAAGGGTCCGGGGCCTTGGACAATCAGTCCAGAGGTTACCCATAGCTCACCCATGCTGCCAACAGCAGCCACGACGGATCAAATTGCATAAAAGCCCTCCCGATTCCAAGAAATCACATTATTTCATGTATTTTTCGGGCTTTTATGGTCCGTCTACGCAACCCAGAGGTCATTAAGCCAAACCGAGACACCTACTAACAGGTCTCGGCATGCCGGAGGCCGTGCTCACCTTTCGGAGCAATTCCGGCCACTGTGGGAAGCGCACGAGCGACACGAAGTTCAGCCACGTAGCGCGCGCAGCGCCTAAATCACATCTAACACGCAAACCGGGGAACCGTTGACCCCGACGGAGGTGAGAACGATGCTCAGCACGGAGTAACGATGATCGTGCTCACTTCCACTGTCATCGGGGTACTTCGGATCGCCCGAAAGGTGACCGGAACCATAAACTACAGTGCTGGAACTAAAAACAGTAGCATACCGGAGTGCAGGGAGCTAGGGTTGGCCGCCGGCGGCCGGACGGCGGGCGCTCCGGCCGGGGAATGGTGCGGCACGTCGGAGGGGTCCGGGGCAAGTGCTGGCCGGCGGCGGGTGGCGGCCGGTGGCGCGGCGGAGGAGATCCATTCCTCGACTTGCTCTCGGGTTCAAGGGTTCCCGGCGGCGCGGCGGCGGCCGGAGGATCACGGGACGGCGACGACCCATCGCCGGAGGTCGAGGGGGAGCCGAAGCGCGTGATGATGGGCGGCGGCGGCGCTTGGAAGCCGAGGGGACTCAGCCACGGCCCGCACGGGTCCGGGCGGCCGCAGGAGCTTCGGGTGGCGGCCGGCGGTGGTCGGGGATGGCCAGGGACGCGCGCCGGAGGTCGCCGGAGGCTGAGGGATGACGGCGCTGCCGATCTGGAGTGGCGGCGGCTCGCGGATGCCGAGGTCTCCCATTCTCGGTCTGGGTGACCGCGGCTGGCCGCAAGGAGCGAGGCGGCGCCGGCGGTGCGTGCGGGCGGCGACGGCCGGCGGGGACGGCGCCGGGGAGTTCCAGGAAGGTGGCGCTTCCAATCCCGAGCGGCAGCAGGGCTTGGAGAAGGAGATCCCGCTACCTCGGCCAGATCTACTCAGGTTTGGCCGCAACTAGCCAGAGCGGCGGCGACGGCGCTCGGGGGCGGCGGCGACGGCGCCGGAGGTCGAGCCACGGCCGAGGAAGAGGGTCCCAAGGCGTGTGGGTGATTCCCTGAGGTTTTCGGCTAAGTTTGTTGAGGCAAGATGGAGAGAAAAGGTGAGAGTAAGGTCGGGTTGGCTCTTCCGGCGGCCGGGGCCTGCGCACGAGCAGGGCAGTGATGCTCTGAGGTCGGCTAGGGCTAACTGGGATAGCAAGGAGGCTAGGTCTAGGGTTTCCATGCATGAAACCCTAGGTACACTATATATACCAAAGGTTACTTTGCACCAATGTCCTCCAAAACTGAATATTTACTGCCCAGTCCCTCACAATGCGTGTATCACGCGTGTACGCACCTCGATAATCAATCTCACGCGATTCGGTACATAAAATATTAGATCTTTTCGCGATTTAACCGTTTTGCCAATTTGACGTCTCAGCGATAACTTTGCAATTACTGGAGATCCGTCCGTCGGATTTTCGATCCGACAGCACCATTGCGTTCGGCACGTCGGGTGCATCGAATCTAGCATTTTGTTTCGTCCGATTTGANGTCCGTCGGATTTTCGATCCGACAGCACCATTGCGTTCGGCACGTCGGGTGCATCGAATCTAGCATTTCGTTTCGTCCGATTTGACCCCCGATTCATGACGAAATCCGTCCGCTCTCCAATTTCAAAAGCCACACACATATATCAATGTGTAATCCCGCTAAATCCTTAATTCAAATTCAAATTTGAGTCTCCTACCACTAGTAGGTACATGTAACATCCCTCACTTTACTCTAGGTCACATAAACAGATCACGAGGGGTGTCAAAACGCAAGAATAGCGAAGACCAAAAACCCTCTTTTTGATAAAACTCATTTTTCTCAAAAACCGTGCATCGAATCGGAAATCCATCAGTGCCATTAGTTCCAGAATAGCTGATCCGATCGAAACGAGCTATTGGACCGCTATGAACGGAGTCCGATACGCGCCGAAAGCCAACTCTACTCCGTGGCTTCACCGGAAAACCGGAGTTACTATTCACTTAAGTGAAAACTAATAATCGCGTAACTTCTCCGTTTTAGCTCATTTTCTCCTGAAACTTGACGAGTGCTTATGTAATTAAATTACACACATAAACATCGTCAACAGAGAGTTTAGTTGCACTGTAAAAATCTCAGTCCTTACATTGAATCTCAGATATTACAACATACCCTTAGCCTTAAATTATCCAGGAACTAAGAAGAGCTAAAATCTCAAATGGAAGAAAAATTATTGCATGCACTAGATAAATAATTACACCTCACAGGCCACATCCGAAGATCCCTATGATAGACGTCTCAAAACCAAGATTATCATCTAACTCATTGGACGTGTTTTATAACATTTCAAATACCTAGGTATCATAAACTAATATATTTTATGTTACATTTGCTCAGATAGGAAGAAGAAGATTAGAAATGGAAGTAGGAGTAGAGTGAGTAAGGGATTCAATAAAGAGAGAAGAAAAGGGGCATAGCTTTTCCTTACTGAGGCTTTAGATTTGAGTAGGTCGGCCAGGGAGATCAAGAGGTTAGGAGTAGCCTCCCCAGGCGAGCGCAGCACGAAGGCTTCAAGAACTTGATTAATTAGCCTCTCTCTTTTTCTTGCTGTCGTACGGCCTCAAGAGGAAAAGACCGGCCACCTTTTAATTAGACTTTCTAATTAATTTTTGGCCACCACACTTTCAAGCCGTACGGTTCCCATGCATACATATACATGTATGCATTAGTTAAACCCTACTCTAATTCAATGTAATCATTGAATATAGAGTCTTGAATGGAAACCAATCCTAGTCCACTTAGGTTCCAACTTAAATTAGGATCCACCAAAAAAAATCCTCATGAGATCCTTTCTATTTTTTTCGATAGACCCGGTGCATCGACTAAACCAATAAAAAAAGAAGGCATATCTTTAACAACTTTCTAAGATCAAAAAAGGTGTTATCGGACGGAATCAAATTGCTAAACCAAAAAAAAAATAAAGAGTAATAAACTAAGGCTTCTTGCTTTCTTGTTCTTATTTGCCTTATTTGTTCTTTCTATTTTGCTTGTGAATTTTGTCTATTCAAGGTCGAAATCGAGGATTCGAGATGGAGAGCTCTTACCAGCGGATCAGAGCACCTAATCGAGAAGCGGCACTACTGAGAGTTCCGATCGGATAGCTGGTTAGAGGACCACCCTCCTGGGGCCGAGGATGTCAGCGTCGATAAGGGACGATCACGGTACAGGATAAGCGAGGTCGTATATAGTGAATCGGAAGAAACGGTAGGCTATTAGGGGATGGCATTGGAGCTTCGAGAGGACGCGGAGGAAGAAGGAGAACGGGAGGAGTAGAGGTCGAGGAGAGGGTGATGAGAGCGAGCGCGAGAGAGACCCCGGGAGGGATTTTTTTTTTTTTTTGAGAGAGAGAAAGGTAGCATGCTACCCGTTTTATTTACATTTTTAGAAATAAACTTAGCTAAAAATGTGAATCAATTAGGATTCGAACTTGGGACCTCGAGTACCAACCACCAAGGGCATGTTTGTTTGGGTGGAAGTAGGGTGGAAGTGGAGAGGAGGGAAGTTGTTTTCGCCCTAAATAACCACTTCCGTTGTTTGGTTCGCCGTAAAAAAGTTACGGTCAAAACTCGAGTTAACCTCAAATGGCGTAATTGACTTCGCCCTATCGTGGGCCGAAGTAAATTACGGTGAAAAGAAAGTGAAGAAAGAATAATAAAATAATATAATAGATAAAAATAGTTATATTTAAATATATTTAATTATGTTATTAATTATTTTCTTATTCAGTTAACATCTAAAATATGATAAAAATTAATTAGTTAAGTTTTAATATTTTCTTTATTTAGTTTGTATATTTAAATATGATAAAAATTAATTAATTAAGTATTAATATTTTTTTACTTTATTATTTTATTATTGTATTACTATGATTTATGTATAAAAAATAATTTAGTTGTTTTAAATTAAATTTTAATTATATAAAAATATAATTATATTATTTTTATTTATAAAATATTTATTATTTATATATAAATTATAGTTTAATATCGTACACTTCCTATCAAACAAACAGCAGAACTGATGGAACTTCATTTTCATAACTATGAAACAAACAGTAGGAAAGAAGTAGTTTTCACCGAACTCCACTTTAACCCAAAGTCCAGTTTCGGTGAAACAAACATGCCCCAAAGCCCTTTGCCACTTATGCTAGAAGAAATTTTTTTTTTAGAGTAGGGGGTGTGGGGGTGTTTAATAGAAAAATATTTTATTATATTTTTTATTGACCATTAATAAATGATGCAGTGTGATTGATACATATCTCGATTTGAGGAGGTGGAGAGAGGGGGAGTAGTTGGGAAAAGAAGGGTACAGGACGGGGTGTTGCGAGGTGCATTCGTGTAAGGTCGACGCAGGGGAGCGGCACGGTGGAACGACCCAGCCAGATGTGATCGGGAGCTGTAATGGGACTTAAAATAGATATATTTAATATACAGTTATTAGACGGTAACAATACATAGGTTAAACTAATGCACCTGGATATATAATTTCATAATAAATGATAGTCTATTCGACAATTGTCGCTATTAATTTGCCACTTAATATCTATATTGTTGTAAATGGATGCACATAAGATGTATACTTGAACCGATGAAAAATGACTCATTTTCAAATTATTAATAACATTATATTGTTGGTACAATCTTTTTGATGCTTAAATAAGCGAAATTATTGCAAGTTAATAAGAGTTCATCACGAAGAACAAACAATTTCCAACTGATTAAAATATGGTATCTGCCTCTTCAGTATAGCTTTGCTTCATGCTTTTCCAATGTGAAAGGAAAAATGAAAAAGAGTCATCATGAAGAAAAAATAATTTCCAGCTGATCAAAATAATGTATCTGTCTCTTCCGGTATAGTTTTGCTCCACGATTTTCCTATGTAAAAGGACAAATAAATAGAATAAATTAGAATCAATAACCTAGAAAGTAATTGTAAATAAAATAACAAAGCAACATACCATAATATATTCGTTCCATTCAGCATCGGTAGCAATTACTGAATGATTTTCATCATCCCAGCCAAACTTCGGATGCTTCCTCATATTGCTCACTATTTGATATTCCTTCTTGTAAAATTTCAGACGCTTTTCCAAATCATTAATATTACATCTCAATCCAGTTGCTTCTCTAAACTCTGCCATAATGTTATGCCAAACATTTTCTTTAAAGTCTTCTCCGTTTTTCCCACCATTAAGAGTATGCTCCACCATCAAATCAAGAAGTGTTATATCATACTTTTTTTCCCAAATGACTAAAGGCTGATCAGTCATCATGATCTTTTTCCTCGATACTATTTTACGATGCTCTATGCTATAAAAATAAGAATCAAAAGAGAAGCGAATCAATATCCATTGCTATCATTCTATAATCAAAAAGAGGCATATTCTTGTTCTTATTTGCTACAAAAAATTATATAAGAACTCCAAGTTACTGCTATTGATATAGGAAATATCAATTTTCATTTAATAATGAACAACAAAATAAATTTTTTAATTATAAAGAGATAAACAAATCTATAGTTTCCCAATTTTGTTAAGAGTTGATTACATTTGAAACTACAAGACAGCATATTAAACAAAAGTTAAATATAATAGATTTAAGAAGAATCTTTTTTTGATTAAACAATGGTATTCCCTATTTTAGAGAACAGAGTTGGCGTCGGCTAAAGAAAGCCTACTCGCCTACATCAACAGGTGAAACAAGAGGAAAGAAAATCAAAACAAAATAGGAGAGAGGCCAAATATGCCCAACAAAACTTAAAGCGAGCAGATTAGGAAACCAAAATGATGACGCAAACACCTAGCCGACGCCCAAGTCGCAGTCTTAGAGTCAAGTCCCTGAATAATCATAATTTGAACTGAAACACAAATTTCACTACATATAACTCATTCAATAATCATAATTTGACTAAAATCATTATGAATTTATTGCAAGTCACTGAGTAAACTTTTGATAGCCATAAATAGAAAATACCTTCCATCTTCTCTTTGTCATCACTTAACCTCTTTTTTGAGATTTCGAAATATAGGTTCTCTCTACATATACAATTTACAAATAATATTTAGGAAAACTTTAGATATACCCTTGTGGTTACTGTATTCTTTACTTTAGTATCTTGTGATTTTAACTGTATCAATTAAATATCCTATGGTGTTATTTTCGTTTTTCGCTATACTCCCGTAATTTTTTCTGTTAAAGTATCATGTGTCACGTACGTGATCATCAAAAATGTGGCGCAAAGATCAGCAGGAACAACATGAGACCCTCTAAGAACAATCAGGTAAAGCCCAATGAGGTGCCATATTGTTTTTATCAACCTTTGTGGCCATTTTTGATGATCATGTGCTGACACATGACACTTTAGCGATAGGGGTGGCAATCCAGCTTGCTATTCGTAAGCCAGCTCGTGTTCGGCTCGAAATGAGCTCGAGATCGAATCGCTCGTTTAGTAAACGAGCCAAACACGAGCTAAATTATTCAGCTCGTTAAATAAACGAGCTGAACATGAGCTGGGGTTAGCTCGCTCGTGTTTGGCTCGATAACAGCTCGAATACATATGTATATTTTATATTTATATAATTTATTTAATTTATATTTATATATATAAATAAATAATTATATATATTATATATTTTTATTATTTTATTTTTAGCAAAATAAAAATATAAAGTCGAGCTCAATTATAAAAAGATTCATTTATATGTAAAGTTTTAACCATGTGATCAAATTCTAATAGGTAAGACTTTATAAATTTAATTTTTATATATATCCAATCTAATCCTTTTAACTTATTGTTCGTTGGTCAGCTCGTGAGCCAGCTCGTGTTCGGCTCGTTAATGCTCGTTTATTAACGGGCCGAACACGAGATGAATTTTTCGGTTCGATACTTTAATTTAGCCGGCTCGTGTTCAGCTCGTTTATTAAACGAGCCAAACACGAGCCGGCCCCAGCTCGCTCGTGCTCAGCTTGTTGACACCCCTAATTAATACATATTATTTGTACTTACATTTTATAATCAATTATACTTACATATTATAATAAATTATTTTTATTAAATTTATTTTTAAGTACAATTTGAAAAAAAAAAAGAAAATAGTATTATATTTTAAATGTTCATTTACATAATATATTTCATATCAAATTTGTTGTGAAATATTAATCATATTTTATATCAAATTCACATCACTTTTTTTCACTATCCTCTATTATTCTATAAAATTAACCAAACACAATTTGAGTTATTTCTAAGAATCTATACAATTCCATTAAAGGGTGAACCTTGAACTGGTCTCTCTGTGATTTCGGAGTTGCGGGTCCCACAAGATACTGTTTCCTCTCTCCCATCCTCTTCTTTGTAGGCCTCTCATCCCTATCATTCCCTCCTCTCCCTCTCTCATCATGTAATATACCAAATTTCCAATAGGATGTACCGAAATTCAGTCAAATGGACCGAAGTGTGGTAGTGGACAAGATGGTGAGGTCCGTGAGACGTTCCGAATGTTTCGGAATGGTTTGGATAGGTATTTGGGACCTTGGAGAGCAAATCGGAAAGTTTTGAGTCAATTGAGAGTGTTTTTGCTCTTGGGGTCCGGACCTTGGCAGCAAGGTCCGGACCTTGGCAGCAAGGTCCGGACCTTAGCTGCGAAACTGTGAAAATTGCTCTCGGGGTCCGGACCCTGAGTGCAAGATACGGACCATGAACACGCAGAAATTCTGGATGGTCCAAAATAGCAATTTTGTGAGGGCCCTTGGTGCAATTGTCATTAAGGAGGCTTTATATAAGGGCCCTATGCCCTTAGTTCTCATTTTCCTTTGTATGAGACCAAAGAGAAAAGCTCTTTTTCTCTCTCTAGAAGCTTCTCTCACTCTCTACTCTCTCCCTTTCTCTCTTTCTCTTTTTAGAGTTTGCTCCAAGAGTGGAGCTTGGAGGAGAAGAAGGCTTGCTTAGGGGTGAAGCTTGGCTCTTGTGCTTGACTGGAGGAAGAAGCTAGAAGTTGAGGTGAGTCTATGTAAATATGAGCTAGGGTTTGGTTAGTTTCCTTCTAGATGATGTTTCTAGGAGATGCTAGGTTGGATTAACTCATGAATTCCTAAGAAATTTGGGTATTATATAATAATAGAACCCTAGGGTCAAAAATGGGGTTTTGTAAAGTATGAGATCTAATATGGATTTGATCTCTTGTAGCCCTAATTGGAGTATAAACCGACGCGTTGGGAGACTCGGATCGAAGTTCCGACGAGTCTACGTCGAGTTATTGGGGAAAAACCTCATTTCGGCTTCGTTTGCCGTGGGTCGAGGAAAATCGGCGACCATAAATCGTGAAACTTGAGTTTTAGCCTTCCGGCATCACTACGAGGTGAGTGGTGCTATTCGAACTCTTCGAATTTCTCATTATGTCTATGTCGCCTTTTTGAGCATATATGTACACATGTGGCATTTATGCATTGTAGGGTTATTGTGATGTGTGGCTAAGTGGTGGGATCTCTTGTATGCTTTTCATTGTAAAAATACATGTGAGATGATAATGGACCATGCATATGGAAACCCTATAAATGTATGAATTGAGTGTTGGACTATGACAATAGTAAACAAGGTGACATTGTGACTAGAGGGAATGAATAGTACCTAAAAACATGGTATGCTAGACAAGATAAAACCTTATGAGCATTGTGGCAATAATGGCAAGATATCATCAAAGTTGAGGGTTGGATTATACTCACAGTTGGTCTATTATACTTGAGGGTGGTCGCTCCACCTCAAGCGGCGAGCTCCGGAGTGGTCACCAACTGGGTTGTAGTGGAATTCTCTCCAGTAGACGGTCCCGTCGGGTTGTAACGGAATTCTCCCCGACAGAAAGGGATTTAGTTGGTGAGTTGGGGTTAACCATAGGTTAACCAAGAGGATTGGGTAAAGGCAAAGGTAAAAGTGAATTGCATGCATCATGAGCATATTACTTGTTGTTCAGTTCTTGTACAGGCATTGTAGTAGCATTAGTATGGTTTGCTATCTATCTCTTCTTTTCTACATATGCCTGAGTAGACCTAGTGGGTGAGTCGGCGGGGTCGGCGGCCGAACCTACTGAAAACTTTCATTAGTTCTCACACCACTAACCTTGCAGATCCTAACGCGAGCGGGGCGGTCGAGGATCGAGGCAAGGGCATCGCGCCCTAGATAGCGGGCTTCCCGAGTATAGCTTGTACCTTATTCCCTTTCATCTTTTGTATATGATGAAAAGTGTGATGTAAATGGACATGTAATAAATGAGCCAAAGGGTTATGTGGTACATGTTTTGGTGAAACACATGTTATGTATTTGGAAAAATGGAAGTAATTTATGGCAAACTTGTATTTGGTTAAATATAATCAAGAAACATGTGTGGATGTAATAGTAGTAGTACTTTCACTTGCTAGGTGGTCGCTGGCCCTTGTGCAAGCTATGTATATCTGAATTCTTCTTGTATGAATTGTTATACATGTTGATGTTGAGTTGAGCCTTGGGCGGACAAGGGAGTTGTTGTCCGTTCGGCATCTGTGGACGTACCCAAACTGTCACGCCCCGAACCGCAACCAATTTGGTCGATCCGGGCACGTCGAACAGACGCCGAACGGAGAACACCTCCCCTGTCCGTCCAAGGCTCAACGACCAGATCAAGTACAATCAAGCGCCTAGGAAAAAGCATAATACACATACATGATCTAGCAAGCGATGATACAAGCACCACAAGTGCTAAACAAGTAAGAGCAAGAATCACAAGTGTATACAAGTGAATAAAAGAGAGAACATTCTATCTATTACATCACATTGAACCATAATTGATTTACATTTACATCTCCAAAAATATGGATACAAGTTCATCAACAGCTCTCCAAAAACATCTCACATCCTATACATCATCTACGCTTATGTACATAGGTGTCTCTAATGCAAAAGGAAAGTCACTACTACTAGGGCGCCATGCCCTTACAGCGATCCTCGCCCGGAGCGCTCGAACTCGGCCCTGCAACAAAGTGGGGTGAGAACTATACAAATATAGTTCCCAGTGGGTTCGGCTGCCGACTCCGCCGATCTTCCCACTAGGTCTAAGCAGGCATAAGCAGATAGATAGATATGGAAGCAACAGTAACATAGTAAGGAAATGTACAAATACTCTACTATGCCTCAATCAACTAGGATGAATGCATGCGCTACATAGTAAGTAAACTAGCTATCATGCTACTATGTTCAACAAACAATGCCATTCAGTAGTTCACCCAATCACTTGGCTAACTCGAAGGTTCGCCCTCAACTCACATCTCAAGTCTCTTCAAGTGGGAAGCTACCCAGCATTTACCCCACCCAAGACCGTCTGCGGAACAGCTAGCTACTGCCCCTAGTGTGACCGCCTCCAGAGTGCACTAATGGGGGGAGCGACCACCCCTAAAACAACAGGCTATGTGAGTACGATCCAATCCTCGTCAACTGAGGATATCCTGTCAACTAAGGTTAACATCCACACGGGAATCCATCTATCCCTATGTTCAATATCATAGTGTCTCATGCAACATCTCACCACTAGGGAATCCACCTATCCTTCGGTTTACAAGTGTTTTTTACACTAAGTTTTCATGCCACTCGTCATGTTATTTACACTATTACATGCCACTCGTTATGTCGTTGCACAACCATCAAGTTCATCTCTCGTCTCGGCACTATAGGATTTCAACATCAAGACCCAATCCCTACTTATCCACTATATCATGTATTCCACTCGTACTATGATATCAACTAGGAAAGCATAAGGGATGGAAATGCAACACAATCCTACAATGCATATATGTAAGAGATGCAAGATCAATAGTGTACATAGAATGAAGCCCGGTTGCTTCGGAATGGCACCCCCCACCTTTTGGTGATGCCGCGACTCTAGGAACACAATTCGGCGAGTCTTGGAAGCCTACGCCGCGAGCTGCGGTAATATGTACCGAAACAAGCTCCTTGCTTGACTTCTTCACGCACACTCGTCGGATTGCCGAACCGAGCGCACCAACGCGTTAAAATACCTAGCAATTAGGTTTAGACATGATCAATTTAGATCAATACCCAACAACTCACAAAACCCTCATTTTGAAGCCCTAGATGATAACTATGCAAGAATCCATCAAATAACCTCTAGATTCAAGCATCAATCAACTCCTTAGCATGCTAGGGTTCAACCAAAACCAATTCTAGAGTATATTATCCAAACCCTAGAAATCTACCATTAATGGACCTCAAGCTTACCTCAAAAGCCATGCTCCAATTAAGGAAGAAGATGAAGAAGGAGATGACCCTTCCTCAAGCTTCAATCTCCACCAACTCCTTCTCCTCCTTTCTATCTTTAAGAGAGAGAAATAGAGCTTAAAGAGAGAGAGAGGCTTGGTTTAGGGCACCAAGGGGAGAAATGAAAGAGAGAGAGAGCTATCTCCCATCTATACCCCTTCACATGTGCATATTTGCACAAAACACCCCTCACTATCCAAGTTGTGCACTGCCCCAGCCTGGGCATTTTCGGGCTACGGGAACCGGTCCCTCTAGAGGAGGACTGGTCCCCGAGAGCAAGTTTTCACAAGGTATCACTCTGCTGCCACTTCCCACACATACGGGGTCCGGTCTCTTATTGGAGGGACCGGTCCCCGAGAGCAGAATTTTTGTGCGCAGAGAATTTCTGCCACACCAAGCTACGGGTATCGGTCCCTCTCGCCAGGGACCGGTCCCCGAGAGCAAATTCAGCAATTTTGCAGAGTTGCACTATCTTGCTCTTTGAGACCTTCTACAACGCACTTTATGCATTTTCGACGCCTTCGGCCTTTCCGAAGTGTCCCAATCCAACACTAGGTAGATTTTGACTGAAGTTCAACTTTCGTATTTCGAGAATTCACTTCCTTACATCCTCCCTTCTTAAAAGGAGTTTCGTCCTCAAAACGAACTCAAATCCAAACCCATACCTCAATTCACTCCTCGAAAAGATGAGGATGATGCGCTCTCATCATTTCCTCGAGTTCCCAGGTGGCTTCGCAATCGTCGTGATTGCTCCACCGAATCTTGACGTAGGGAATCTTGCGATTTCTCAACTTGCGCACCTCTCGAGCGATAATCGACACCGGAAACTCTTCGTAGCTCATATCTTCTTGAAGTTCCGGTGGTTCATACAACAAAGCGTGGTCGGGGTCGTGAATATATTTGCGAAGGTTAGAGACGTGAAACACATTATGAACGTCCGCGAGCTTCGGCGGCAACGCAAGTCGATAAGCCACTATGCTAATCCGCTCCAACACCTCGTACAGCCCAATGTACCAGAGGCTCAACTTTCCCCGCACTCCGAATCGCTTTACGCCCCTCATGGGCGATACCTTCAAGAAGACTGTAGCACACTGGACCTGTGCAAATTGCGAGGTTCGAGTGATTGGATGTGTTCCGAGCTGTTCCATACTTGGTGGAGGGTCGTAGAATGTTTTCCGACCTAAAAAGTTCGAAAACCTGAGTTCTGGACGAGTCCTGAGAGTTTTTACTCTCGGGGACCGGTCCCTGATAGGAGAGACCGGCCCCCTCAGCACAGTGTCGCGGCCAGCCTGAGGCAACCGGTCCCTGGCAGGGAGAGACCGGTTCCCAAACGTTGGATTTTCGGGGCAGGCCGAGAGACCGGTCCCATGTCGGAGAGACCGGTCTCAGTCCGAAAACTGCCCAGACCCGGGTGTGCACAGAATGATTTTTTGGGGGACCTAAGTGGATTTTGTTACCTTAGATGCTATAGAGAGCCTCTCCTCTCCCTCTCACTTATATTCCCTCTCCCTCACACTCCCCCTACACTTCTAAAGAGAGAAGAAGAAGGAGAAGAAGAAGGAGAAGTTGGAGAGCAAGCTTGAGGGAGCCTTGGAGCATCTTCCTCTTTCCCATTTCTCACTTTTGGAGGTTTGGAGCTGGGACTTGGAGCTTTGTGGTGGATTAATCTTCAACCCTAGGGCATTTTGAGCTTGGTTTGGAGCTACCAAGAAGGTTAGTTGTTTGTTTCTTCCCTTTAGACCATGTTTTGTTGGTTTTTAAGAGATGAAACCCTAGAATGGGATTTTAGGGTTAATTTTGGGCATTTTGAATCTAGGGCTTTTGAGGCTCAATTGATTGGATTAAAATCTTCCTTTGGGTTGGATTGGAAGGATTCTAGCTCCCTTTTGGAGCTCGAGAGAGATTTTTACTCCCTAGGTGAGTTTTTGCCCCTTTGCTTGTGGTGGTTAATATTTGAGCCTAGAGTTGTTCGTAACGTTTGTTTATCTCTTCGGTCCTTACTTTTAGGGTACTTAGAGACTTGTGGACAACTCCGTTCGGCGAAGCGAAGGACTACAAATGGTTCGGTGGGTTCGACCTAGCCACACAATGAGAAAATCTCATTTGTGATGATCTGAGTATCGTTAAATAAAAAAGCATGCATAATCATGTTAGATATATTTATTATGAATTTTAGAATCCTTAACATGCATATGTAATGTATAGTAAATTTTTGGACCTTTATGTGGTAGAGTGCATGCATGTGAGACATAGCATTCTGGTTGAGATTTGGAACCATAATTTCTATCGTGAAAATGAACATTGCTATCATGCAATTAACCTTTATGCCCAATTGTGACATTAGGGACTTTGGAAGCCTAGAGAGGCTTGGGGACTTAGACTATTTGAGAATTTGGGCCAATGTCATAAAGAGGCATTTGGCCAGGGCTATAGTGAACATTGGTATTAATGTCTTAATTGGAACATAGAATATGAATTGGGCTTGATTAGTTGTGATGCTTAAGTGTCATAAAGAGGCACTAAGCCAGTGGGTGTTGGGTTATCACATTGCGACATAGAGCTAGACCGTTGGGTTACTAGTAGCTATTGCCACGCTTGAGACATGAGGGTTGGATACTTGAGCCTTTGACTACGCTTGCTAGCCATTTGTGCTCATTCGCACATGCTTGTGAGGGTCGCTCCCTACAAGCCGGCATTCCGGAGTTAGCCTACGCGACTTATGTTCGCTCGTGCGGTATTGAGAAGCCTACGGGGTCGAGTGGGACAGACTCATTCCAAGAGCAAGAATGTTGGGCTACCACAAACACTTAGGCGGCACAAGCTGGACTACCTTGGGTAGGTCCTTAAGTGGAAATGGAAATCGACACGGTGTTGAGTCTGTTATAATCACTACTAGATAGAGAGTAGTAATTGGATTACTTGGACTTGCTTCTAGCATAGTTTTGGACACTTGAGTATACATACATACATGTAGTATGCTAGGAGATGTTACTTGTTGCATTCATATACACATTGTTGCCATGATAAAGCATGATCTTCATAACTTCATAAAGCAAACCGTGACATTTAGCTGTGGCTATGTAGGGACATACTATTTGTGACAAAGTAAAGGTGCATCATATTAATGCCATGTTTAATTGCAATAGTATCTTAGCATTCTAGTTATGCTTTCATAAATGCAATTTATTTATTATTACTGCTCTCTTTTTAGACTTACCCTTTCTTTAGGACCTAGTGGTGCATTGAGTTGAGGTCAGTAATTGCTCACTGGGAACTATAAATCATAGTTCTCACGCCCTCTGTTTTATATTTTCTTTCAGAGCTTTCCACACCGGGAGAGACTAGGGACCGTGGGAAGGGCGTTGCTTCGAGCTAGCTCTTCAGCGAGTGACGAGTTGATAGATGGTCTACTCTCGATGTTTTTATTTTTGGAGAGGTTGAGAGTTGTTTCCGTGTATAGAGACCACCCTTTTGTGTACCTTTTTGGAGATGATATTGTATAACTTATATTTTACTTTTATTGTTTAGCTTTTTCCGTGTACCTTGTTATAGATTATAGATCTACTTGTGCTATGATATCTCTAGTTGTAGTTCATCTCTTGTTTTATTTCCGCCGTTGTTGTAGATGCCTTATATGTGCTGACATATGGCGGGTCTGGGCACGCTACCGGGAGGGCCTCTGACGGTCCCGGGGCGTGACAAAGACGCGGTCTCCTACCGCGAACTCCAAGTCTTGCCGGCGCTTATTTGCATAACTTTCTTGTCTAGATTACACCGTGAGCAATCTTTGATGAGCAAGGCGGACCTTCTCTTTCGCCTCCCATAAGAGATCGGGGCCTAACACCGCACGTTCGCCCACTTCACTCCAGTGTATCGGAGATCGACACTTTCGCCCATAAAGAACTTCGAACGGTGCCATCCCAATACTAGCTTGATAACTGTTATTGTAGGCGAACTCGGCCATCGGTAGGTGATTTGCCCAACTGCCCTTATAATCAATGACACACGACTACAACATATTCTCCAGAATCTGGATAGTCCTCTCCGACTGCCTATCTGTCTGAGGATGAAACACGGTGCTGAAATCGAGTCGTTTGCCCAACGCCTCCTACAGGCTTTTCCAAAAGTGCAAGGTAAACTGAGAGTCTCGATCCGATACAATTGACTTCGGCACCCCGTGCAACCTCATTATCTCATCAAGGTATACCAGCGCCAATCTATCACCTGCCTAGGTAGTGTGGATCGACAAAAAGTGAGCCGACTTCATCAAACGATCCACAATCACCCAAATAGCATCGTGGCCGCCCGTCGAACGAGGCAATCCGACCACGAAGTCCATCGATACATCCTCCCATTTCCAAACGGGGATTGGTAGGCTTTGAAGCTTTCCAGCTGGAAACCGGTGTTCCGCTTTAACTTGTTGGCACACTAAGCACTGCGCCACATATCGTCCAACACCAACTTTCATTCCCAGCCACCAGTAATGTAATTTCAGATCTTGATACATCTTGGTGCCGCCTGGGTGGATACTATAGGGAGACCAATGCGCTTCTTGAAGAATTAACTTGCGGACTTCTTTATTTTCTGGCACACACCACCGGTTTCGAAACCGAAGCGCACCCTCGGCGTCTACACTGAAATCGCCGCCGTGTCCGACCTCGATGTCACGCCGCACCTTTTGGAGATTCGGGTCTGCGGATTGCAATCCCTTGATTCTCTCCAACAAGGTCGGTTGGACGACGAGAGTCAACAACATAGTCGGAATCTCCGGAGCTACAACCTCAAGATCTAATCGCCCCATTTCCTTCCACAGGGGCTCTTGATTAGTGACCCACACCGCGAGGTTCTTTGCCGACTTTCTGCTAAGTGCATCTGCGACTACATTTGCCTTTCCGAGGTGGTAGAGGATTGTGACATCGTAATCCTTTAACAGCTCCAACCACCGCCGTTGTCGCATATTGAACTCCTTCTGTGTAAACAGATATTTAAGACTTTTGTGGTCCGTATATACCTCGCAACGCGCGCCATACAAATAATGCCTCCATAACTTGAGAGCAAATACCACCGCGGCTAACTCCAAGTCGTGGATAGGGTAGTTCTTCTCGTAGCTTTTTAACTGTTGGACGCATATGCGATCACCTTCCTGTCTTGCATTAGAACACACCCTAAACCCAAATAGGACGCGTCGCTATACACCACGAAGTTTTCACCCTGCATAGGTAAGGCGAGCACCGGAGTCGAAGTCAATCGCTCCTTCAACTCTTCGAAACTTCGGTCGCACTTATCACTCCAAGCGAACTTGGTGCCTTTCTGAGTCAGACGGGTAAGTGGAATAACAATCTTCGAGAATCCCTCCACGAACTGTCTATAGTAGCCCGCCAAGCCCACGAAGCTTCGAACCTCCGCGACATTAGTCGGGCAAGGCCAATCCTTGATCGCCTCCACTTTTCTCGGGTCAACAGAAACTCCACCCTCGGAAATAACATGCCCCAGAAATGCGACTTCTCAGAGCCAAAAGTCGCACTTCTTTAGGTTTGCATATAGCTTCTCATCCAGAAGGATTTGAAGCACTGTCCTCAAATGCTTGGCATGCTCCTCGTCATTGCGAGAATAGACCAGGATGTCATCTATGAAGACCACGACAAATCGGTCCAAGTTCTCCCTGAAGACACGGTTCATTAAGTCCATGAATGCTGCCGGGGCATTGGTAAGCCCGAATGACATGACCGTGAATTCATAGTGTCCATACCGCATACGGAATGCGGTCTTTTGCACATCTTCCGGCTTTATCTTCAACTGGTGGTAGTCAGACTGAAGGTCTATCTTCGAGTACACTTGCAACCCCTGCAACTGATCAAACAAGTCGTCGATCCGGGGCAACGGATACTTGTTCTTTATCGTAACCTTGTTCAACTCGCGATAATCCACGCAGAGTCGAAACGATCCGTCCTTCTTTCGAACGAATAATACTGGGGCTCCCCACGGCGACACACTCGGCCTGATGAATTCCTTGTCGAGGAGATCCTGCAACTGATCCCTCAACTCCCTTAATTCAGCCGGTGCCATACTATATAAAGCCTTTGAGATCGGCGCGGTACCGAGAATCAAGTCTATAACGAACTCGATCCCTCGGTCCGGCGGTATCCCTGGTAAAT
Organism: Ananas comosus; assembly: GCF_001540865.1. Classification (NCBI taxonomy): domain Eukaryota; kingdom Viridiplantae; phylum Streptophyta; class Magnoliopsida; order Poales; family Bromeliaceae; genus Ananas; species Ananas comosus. The sequence goes on from NC_033636.1 coordinate 2,565,899, forward strand.
TCGCGGGAAACACGTTCGGAAACTCCCGCACCACCGATAACTCCTCAAGTGCCGGAGCCACTCGATCAGCTTCCACAACGGTCCCCAAGTAAGCCGCGCAACCGCTGTTCACCAACTTTCTTGCCCTCGTCGTAGATACCGTCGCGGCGAAGCACGAGCTCTTACAAGCCCGGTAAGCAAACTCCTCTTGTCCCGGCTCCCGAAACGTTATCACTTTGCTTTTGCAGTCAATGGAAGCATAATATTTCGAGAGCAAGTCCATGCCCAAAATGATGTTGAACTTCTTTAACTTCTTGAGCACCAACATGCGGATCGGCATAATCCAGTTGCCCAACTGTACCGGACAAGCCAAACACTCCTTACGAATAAGAAAATCGCACCCAGGGCCCTCTACTCGACAAGTGCTTTTACTCAACTAGACTTCTATGCCATGCATCTCAGCGAACGGTCTACTAATGAATGAATGTGTAGCACCTGTATCAAACATAGCCCTGGAGCGAACTCCATTAATCAAAACCATGCCTGCCACTACGTTGCGCTCCTCAGCCTCGGCAGGCTCCTCGGCTTGAGCTTGAGCGGCGAACACCTGTCCACTCAGAGCCGATTGCGTCACCTCGGGCTGACGCGGCACCATAGCGCGTCCAGCAGATGTAGCGGCAGGTGGAGCTCCTCCATAACGAGCCAGAATCGCAGGAGTCGACGCAATAGATGGGGCAGGTGAAGTTCCTCCTCCTGGACAGTCGTGTGCAAAGTGCACCGCTTGCCCGCACTTGAAGCACTTGCCTTGGCGCTGATCACACTGCGCTGCTCGGTGGCCTCCACCACAAAAGACGCACCGCTGTGTTCTGCGACTCCACGGCTGCATCCACGGATGCTTCGGGGGCTTCTTGGAACTTGATTGTCCCCCCCAAGCCACCGCCCGGTCGCTTCTTCCCCTTATCTCTTGACTTGGCCATCAACTCATGCTCCTCTCACATGTAGGCATCGCCATGCTCCGCCCACAAAGCTCGATCGAAAACCTCAGCAAAGGTCGTGAGCTTGAACAGTTGTACGGCCTTATAAATCCCCGGCCGAAGTCCTCGCAAGAACCAGTCGGCCCGGTCCGGTCATCTCGAACAATATCCGGAACACAATCTATGATGTGGGAGAACTCCTGCTCGTAGTCTACCACTAAGCGATCCCCCTGCCTTAATTTGTGAAACTTTTTCTGCACCTTCTGCTTTACCGTGTCGGGGAAGTAATTCGCGAACATCGCCCTCTTAAACTCCTCCCAAAGCAAAGGTGGAAGGTCAGAAGGCCGATCTCGCTTCACCTGCTTCCACCATACCTTCGCCGCCTTCTCAAGGCAATGGGTGGCGAGGTGCACCTTGTCCTTCTCCGAGGTGTATAAGTCCTCGAAGAACATCTCCATTGAGTCAATCCATGACTCCACCATCGACGGCTCCACCTTCTCCCCTTCAAAGACAGGCGGGTTAAACTTCTTGAACTTAATGAGAGCCGCCAATACACGCTCCCGCTCGACTTCCTCGGCCGTTGCATCGGGTGTTGCCGAACCCGAAGGAGCCAGAGGAACACTCGCCGGCAGGGGACGTACTGCCATCGGAACCGCCGCTATGCCCTCACCCTCAGCCGCTTCAGGCGCGCGTGTAAGGACTGAGAATTTTTTTACAGTGCTACTAAACTCTCTGTTGATGATGTTTATGTGTGTAATTTAATTACATAAGCACTCGTCAAGTTTCAGGAGAAAATGAGCTAAAATGGAGAAGTTACGCGATTATTAGTTTTCACTTAAGTGAATAGTAACTCCGGTTTTCCGGAGAAGCCACGGAGTAGAGTTGGCTTTCGGCGCGTATCGGACTCCGTTCATAGCGATCCAATAGCTCGTTTTAAACGGTTCAGCTATTCTGGAACCAATGGCACTGACGGATTTTAGATCTGATGCATGGTTTTCGAGAAAAAGGAGTTTTAAGAAAAGAGGGTTTCCGCTCTTTGCTATTCGTGCATTTTAAAACTCCTCGTGCTTTGTATAAGTGATCTAGAGATGGGTGAGAGATGTTTCAAGTACCTACTGGTGGTAGGGAATTCAAATACGAGTTTGAATTAATGGATTTCGGGTTTCCACCAAGGCCTATGTGTGATATATGGATTAGTTGGAGAGAGGTCGGATTTTGTCGCAAATCGGCAAGCAAATCGGATGAAACGAAATGGTGGTTTCGATGCCTTCACCGTGCTGAACGCGATGGTGCAATCCGTTCGGAAATCCGATGAACGGATTGCCGGATATCGCATGATATCCGGAAAGGGGTAGATTATGGCAAATCGGGAATTTCGCAATAGTCCCAATATTTTATGCACCGTTTTGCACAAACTTGAACGTAGAGGGACTTATGCACATAATATACGTGCTGGTGGGGGACCTAACTGAAAATATGTGGCTTTGAGGGGGTTTCTTGCAAATNTGTGTATTTGATCGACGCCGTGCAAATACAGGGGAGACTCTGTCCGTGTGAACAGTGGATTCCCTGTATTTGTGGCGGATCTGGCATACTCTGGGGTCAGGTTTTCAAAAAAAAAATTCAGACGCTTTTCCGTTTTGTTTTAAACTGAAAAGGGACCCCGGGGCGTGACAGCGCGCGTCGAGGGTGCGGGCGGATCACCGCCTTCAATTGCCGTCGCGACCGCCGCCGCCACCTGCCGCTCCATGAGCTCCTGGAGTTGCTCGAACCCGCTATCTTGGCGCTGCACCACACAGGCTAGTGCAGTCACTTGCGCCCGCAACTCCTGCATCTCGCTAGACCCAGCTTGCTCGGGCATCTCAGGAGGCGGTGCCGAAACGGATCTACGCGTGTAGTGTCTTGGGAACATTAGCTCCTGAAACGCAACAAATCGGTTAATTACCTTAACCCGACAACCTCTTGTAACTACGAGGCGAAACGACTAAACAATGAAATTGGGCGGAAGCACACAAGTGTACTCATTCTAGACTCTTGGTGTCATGTTGTCGGCCGCCAATATAACCACCTCGAGTCAAGAACTAATACCACTTGAATCCGTCTCTATCAACACTAGAGACACTCTTCAACTTCGACCCAATCGATCAACATCCACCACCAGTATAAGTTCATGTTTCACTCACGCACCTATAGCCTTAAGGTTTACCGTCCTAAGGTCTCCTAGGTCAATTCTAAACTCTCTCTTTAGTTGTTCTTAACTTGCTCTGATACCATTTCTACCTATCACGCTCCGGAACGCAACCAGTTTGGTCGGTCCAGGCACGTCAAACAGACGCCGAACGGACAGCACCACCCCTGTTCGCCCAAGGCTCAACGACCAGATCAAGTACAATCAAGCGCCTAGGAAAAAGTTTAATACACATACATGATCTAGCAAGCGATGATACAAGCACCGTAAGTGCTAAACAAGTAAGAGCAAGAATCACAAGTATATACAAGTGAATAAAAGAGAGAACATTCTATCTATTACATCACATTGAACCATAATTGATTTACATTTACATCTCGAAAAATATGGATACAAGTTCATCAACAGCTCTCCAAAAACATCTCACATCCTATACATCATCTACGCTCATGTACATAGGTGTCTCTAATGCAAAAGGAAAGCTACTACTACAAGGGCGCTATGCCCTTACCGCGATCCTCGCCCGAAGCGCTCGAACTCAGCCCTGCAACAAAGTGGGGTGAGAACTATACAAATGTAGTTCCCACTGGGTTCGGCCACCGACTCCGCCGATCTTCCCACTAGGTCTAAGCAGGCATAAGCAGATAGATAGATATGGAAGCAACAGTAACATAGTAAGGAAATGTATAAATACTCTACTATGCCTCAATCAACTAGGATGAATGCATGCGCTACATAGTAAGTAAACTAGCTATCATGCTACTATGTTCAACAAACAATGCCATTCAGTAGTTCACCCAATCACTTGGCTAACTCGAAGGTTCGCCCTCAACTCACATCTCAAGTCTCTTCAAGTGGGAAGCTACCCAGCATTTACCCCACCCAAGACCGTCTGCGGAACAGCTAGCTACTGCCCCTAGTGTGACCGCCTCCGGAGTGCACTAATAGGGGGAGCGACCACCCCTAAAACAACAAACTATGTGAGTGCGATCCAATCCTCGTCAACTGAGGATATCCTGTCAACTAGGGTTAACACCCACACGGGAATCCATCTATTCCTATGTTCAATATCATAGTGTCTCATGCAACATCTCACCACTAGGGAATCCATCTATCCCTCGGTTCACAAGTGTTTTCTACACTAAGTTTCCATGCCACTCGTCATGTTATTTACACTATTACATGCCACTCGTTATGTCGTTGTACAACCATCAAGTTCATCTCTCGTCTCGGCACTACAGGATTTCAACATCAAGACCCAATCCCTACTTATCCACTATATCATGTATTTTACTCGTACTATGATGTAACACACTGGACCTTTGCAAATGGCCGGGTTCGAGTGTTTGGACTGTGTTCTGAGTCCTTCCAGACTTTCTGGTAGGTCGTTGACAGTGTTCCGACCCATGGCTCACATCCTGAGAATTGTAGTATTTTATGTAGCGCTAAGGTCACTAAAAAGTTGGACTTAGCCTACCCTCGGATTGCTTTCTGCACATGGTGAAACCGGTGACATGTCGATGGTTGTACCAGTACACATTTTGTACCAGTACACTTTGATGGTTGTACCGGTACACTTGTGGCGAATATCCAATCCAAGGCTCGGGTTTGCAATTTCGTGGGATTTGTACCAGTACACTTTCCCGTGTACCGGTACACTTTGGCAGATTTTGAGCAGTTTGAACTGCAGGGGTGTTTTTGCAATTGTGGCTATTCTATATAGCACCCCACGCCCCTAGGGCTCTCCCTGAGCCATTCACCAGCAGAGGAAGAGGTAGCAGACTTCTCCATTTGATTTCCTTCCTCATTTCTTAGATTATTAGAGGAATAATCACCTCTTTTTGCTTCTTTTGGTGCTTTGGTGAACTATCCACCATGAATGAAGCTTGGAGCTTGGGTTTGATGCTAGTTGAGGAAAGATTCTTAAAGTTTGAGGACTTTGAGCTGGATTGAAGCCTCTTAAAGGTTAGTAGCAAGATCTTCTCCTCTAGATTCGGTTTTTGAAGGTTTCCTTGAGATGAAACCCTAGAATGTGATTTTAGGGTTGATTTTGGGCATTTTGATTCTAGGGCCTTTTGAGCTAAATTGATTGGATTAGAATCTTCCTTTGGATTGGATTAGAAAGATTCTAGCTCTCTTTTGGAGCTTGAGAGAGATTTTCTACTCCTTAGGTGAGTTTTTGCCCTTTTGCTTGTGGTGGTTAATGTTTGAGCCTAGAATTGTTCGTAACGTTTGTTTATCTCTTCTTTCCTTACCTTTAGGGTGCTTAGAGAATTGTGGACAACTCCGTTCGGCGAAACGAAGGGTTTCACGATGGTTCGGTGGGTTTGACCTAGCCTAGCATATGAGAAATTCTCATATCTTATGTTTTATGCTTCGTAAAGTTGAAATTCATGCATTTTCATGATAAATATAATTATTGTGAATTTTAGGATGCTTAACATGCCTATGTTATGTGTAAGGGATTTCGGACCTCTATGTACGTAATAGAGAACTAGCATGTGGGACTTGTACATGATTGGCATCCTATTGAGACTTGGAATCATAATTCCTATTGTGAAAATGAGCATTACTTGCATGCATTTAAAGCTATTCCTATTTGAGACTTAAAGGATCTTAGTAAGCCATAAAGAGGCTCGGGGACTTGTACTACTTGTGAATAATTGGGCTAATGTCATAAAGGGGCATTGAGCTCGGGTTAAATGAGAACCTAGTACTAATGTCATGAATGGAACATAGATTATGAAATGTGTTAACTGATAACAAGCTTAAGTGTCATAAAGAGGTACTAAGCATAGTGAGTATTGGAACATCACTTTGAGACATTGAACTAGATTTTTGAGATGCTAGTGACTTTTACCATGTTAGAGACATGATGATTGGGTATTTGAGACATTGACTATACTTGCTTGCCATTTGTGCTCATTCGCACATGCTTGTGAGGGTCGCTCCCTACAAGCCGGCACTCCGGAGATGGCCTACGCCACTTATGCTCGCTCGTGCGGTATTGAGAAACCTACGGGGTCGGAAGGGATAGATTCATTCCTAGAGTGGGAATGCTGGAGCTACCACCGACACTTAGGCGGCACAAGCTGGACTACACTATGAAGGTCCTAGACATGTTGGAAATAATGACATTAAATCGGAAAATGACAATCACTACTAGATAGGCTTAGTAGTTTGATTACCTTGACATGCTTATAGTATAGCGTTGGGACTTGTAATATACATGATAGTCTTATTTGTTGCATCATAGTATACTTAGATGCCTTGATAGAGCATATTCATCATACATGGATACAGTGGATCACGATATTATTTGCTCATCATGTTGGGATATATTATTCATGCTTGGACTTATTTCTTTTTGATAATGTAGATGTGCAACACATTGACATCATGTTTATTTGCGACATAGTAGCTTAGCATTTTATTTATACTTTCATAAATGCAATCGATTTACTATTATTGTTACTTTTTGGACTTACCCTTTTTCTTTTGGGGCCTAGTGGTGCATTGAGCTGAGGTCAGTAATTTCCCACTGGGAACTATAAATTATAGTTTTTACGCCCTTTGTTTTATGTTTTATTTCAAAGCCTTCCACGCCGAGAGAGGCTAGGGACCGCGGAAAGGGTGTCGCCTCGAGCTAGCTTCTATCGAGGACGTGTTGATAGGTGGTCTACCTCTCGTTGTTCCTTTTTTGAGAGGTTGAGAGTTGTACCAGTGTATTAGAGACCACCCATTTTGTGTACTTTTGAGATGGTTATTGTATAACTTTATGTTTTCTCTTTATCTTTTAGTTTGTTCCAACTTCTCTTATCATAGATTATAGATGTGTACTTGTTCTGATATCTCTAATTGTAGTTCATCTCTTGCTTTATTTTTCGCTGTTGTTGTAGACGCCTTATATGTGTTGACATATGGCGGGTCTGTGCACGCTACCGGGAAGGCCTCCGCTGGTCTCGGGGCGTGACATATGATATCAACTAGGAAAGCATAAGGGATGGAAATGCAACACAATCTTACAATGCATATATGTAAGAGATGCAAGATCAATAGTGTACTAAGACATAGAATGAAGCCCGGTTGCTTCGGGATGGCACCCCCCACCTTTTGGTGATGCCGCGACTCTAGGAACACAATTCGGCGAGTCTTGGAAGCCTACACCACGAGCTGCGGCAATCTGTACCGAAACAAGCTCCTCTCTTGACTTCTTCATGTACACTCGTCGGATTGCCGAACCGAGCGCACCAACGCGTTAGAATACCTAGCAATTAGGTTTAGACATGATCAATTTTGATCAATACCCAACAACTCACAAAACCCTCATTTTGAAGCCCTAGATGATAACTATGCCAGAATCCATCAAATAACCTCTAGATTCAAGCATCAATCAACTCCTTAGCATGCTATGGGTTCAACCAAAACCAATTCTAAAGTATATTATCCAAACCCTAGAAATCTACCATTAATGGACCTCAAGCTTACCTTAAAAGCCTTGCTCCAACTTGAGGAAGAAGATGAAGAAGGAGATGACCCTTCCTCAAGCTTCAATCTCCACCAACTCCTTCTCCTTTCCATCTTTAAGAGAGAGAAATAGAGCATAAAGAAAGAGAGAGGCTTGGTTTAGGGCACCAAGGGGAGAAATGAAAGAGAGAGAGAGAGCTATCTTCCATCTATACCCCTTCACATGTGCATATTTGCACAAAACACCCCTCACTATCCAAGTTGTGCACTGGCCCAGCCTGGGCATTTTGGGGCTACAGGGACCGGTCCCTCTAGAGGAGGACCGGTCCCCGAGAGCAAGTTTCCACAGGGTAGCACTCTGCTACCACTTCCCACGCGTACGGGGTCCGGTCCCCCCTGGAGGGACCGGTCCCCGAGAGCAGAATTTTTGTGCACAGAGATTTTCTGCCACACCAAGCTACGGGTATCGGTCCCTCTCGCCAGGGACCGGTCCCCGAGAGCAAATTCAGCAATTTTGCAGAGTTGCACTATCTTGCTCTCCGAGACCTTCTACAACGCACTTTATGCATTTTCGACGCCTTCGGCCTTTCCGAAGTGTCCCAATCCAACACTAGGTCGATTTTGACCGAAGTTCAACTCTCGTATTTCGAGAATTCACTTCCTTACACAAACTGACCAAATTGGTGGTCGCGAGGCGTGATACATCACTTTTTCTCTCTCTCTCTCTCTCTCTCACCTTTCTTTCTCCAGCGCAGAAGGAGGAGGAGGAGCTCTGCTGGGGGTCGAGGAGTTCCGCGGCAGAGGCGCCGGAGGAGGAGGAGGAGGAGGAGGAGGAGGAGGAGGAGGAGGGGAGCGCGGTTTCTGGGACGAGGTGGAGCGGGGCGCAGGGCGAGTGCAGCGCGAGGCAGAGGATGCGGTGCACGGATCCCGAGGAGTTGGCGCCGGCGTCGGCGCCGGGCTGGCGCCGCAGCAGCAGTGCGGCGAAGCTGAGGTTGGGGTCGGCGGCGGCACACGCTGCCTTGACACGGCGGAGCGCTGCGGAGTGCGGATCGGCGGTAGCAGTTGCCCCATCGTCCTCCCACTCCACCGCCGCTGCCACGAGGGTCCTTGAGAAAGTCGAAGGCGTCGTAGAGGGCGGAGAAGCGCCGTCCCACCCGTCCGGACCCACGGCAGTTCCGATCGCTACACCTCTTTTCACTCCGAGCGCTGGATCATCGTCGCCGCCTTGTCGCCCTGCGACATCGCTGCCGCCGCTCGCTCCGGCAACCCATGAAGGAAGAGAAAGAGAAGAAGGACATTTTTGTGAGGGTATTTCTGCAAAATACCAACTGGAGCTTTTGGAGGGACATATTTGTGAGGGCAAAAATGTCATTTCACAAATCCTCTGTTAAAAAATAAATAATTCACTAACGGATTCTAACCGGAGGAACATATCTGCATACATTAGGACTTTTGTAAGGACAACTTGTGGAAATTGAGTTTTGCAGGGATATATATGCAATTCACTATGTTTGCAGGGATGTGTATGCAATTAACCCTAAGATATAATAGAGCTAGCTTAAGCATTTTGGGCAGTGGCTAGGCCCAAGATATTAGGAGAGTTTAAGTGTGTTAGGACATGAGTAGTCCTAGAATGGATGACCCCCTGAGAAGTTGGGACGTCACAGTTGGTATCAGAGCCAATTAGCAGTCGGAAGTGTGAAATGAATCTCGGCTGAGTCGAGATTATAGAGCGGGGAGAGCGAGACTCTCATGCTATTGACTGTTGTGGGTGGAGCGCAGCTCACCACAAGGTCGGTTTAGGCTAGCGAGATGAGTCTCAAATCGTCTGATACTTGTGACTCTGAGCTCGACGAGGACGTCATGGCTTAAAGGAAGGAAAATCTGAGACCCTAGATAGTACTATATATAAGATATAATAAGACTAAAACTCTTAACCCGGCCCAAGAGTTGTTGTAATATGATGACATAATAAGATTTTAATAAATTGAAATATCATATCGTAATATAGACGTTTATAAGACAGTTTTATTTTTCACGGTTTTTTGGCTTTAACGTGTAAATTCATGTATTTAATCAAACATATCTTAGCAAAAAAATAAAATATTATTTTCAAAGATTAGGATTGAATTTTTGAAAAATCCGAATATTGTAAATGCAATGTACCTAAAGAAAGATTTGATTATTTAAATGTAATTCTTCTCTAAATATAATATGTAGCCGTAATAGAAAATTTTTTGCCATCTTTTTACACACATTATATAGATCGAATAGCTGTTGAAATTTTGCTCGTCTTATCAAAATCATGATTGATTTTGCGCCAAATTTTCACTTTTCTTAGATATTACTATGATAATATGGCTAAATTACAAAAAAATTTCTTATAAATACCCGCTTTTATGTTTTTCCTTCCTAATTTTCAAAAATCTATATTTTATCATCTCAACGTTTCAAATTGTTGCATTCAGCCCTCCTCCATCAAGGTTCCGTGGCTATTTCGTCTATTTCTTATAATTTATACCAAAAATACCCTCATAAATTACAGAAAAATATTAAAAAAATAGTTTTTCTTTTATAAAAGAAATAAAGATAATGCGGTTATTTTGCCTTCTTCATTAACGCCGTATGCCCCCTCAAAATATTTCTGAAATTTTAAAGGGTCAAAATAAAGGTTTTTGAAATTGGGAGAGAAAAAGTAAAATAACGGATTTTTTTAAGAATATTTTCTGTAATTTAGCTTATAAATACCACAAGTTTGAGGACCAAATTAAGTAAACTTCACAAACTAGAGCATTATTGGTGCCAATTAACTGCGCGTATTATTCCAACCATCAAAAACGTTAGGCTTGAAAGCAAACATGTTGGGAGGGGCTAAGGAAGAAGAGGACATACTTGCAGCCGCCGCCACCGCGTAACTCGCGGAAGCAGTCGAGGAGGGACCCGTCCTCAACACCCCATTCTGCCAAAGTTGTCTCCTCTCCCATTTTCCGGCCATCGAAGAGAAGGGATATCTGGTGTATTGGGATGCCGATCGCCTCCTCTATCTTCACCATCACATCCCAGACTTTGTCAGAGCCATCGACCTTAAAGGTCATACCAATTTCACTGATTGTTATTGCCCTCACGAAGATCTCCATACCACCATCGCCGCCACCGCATAAGGCCTGGTCCCAGAAGAGGTAGGACCCGTCCTGAACACCGCATTCTGCCAAAGTTTTCTCCTCTCCCATTACCAAGTCATGGAAGATAAGCCTTATCTGGTGTATTGGGATGCTGATCGCCTCCGCTATCTTTACCATCACATCCAAGACTTTGTCAGAGTCATCCACCTTATAGGTCATACTAATTTCGCCGATTTTTGCTGCCCTCACCAATATCTCCATACCACCATCGCCGCCACCGCGTAAGGCCTGGATGCAGTGGAGGAGGGACCTGTCGTGAACACCGCATTCTGCCAAAGTTTTCTCCTCTCCCATTAGCAAGCCATCGAAGAGAAGCCATATCTGGTGTATTGGGATGCCGATCGCCTCCTCTATCTTTACCATCACATCCAAGACTTTGTCAGAGCCATCCACCTTAAAGGTCATAATTTCGTGGTTTCCTACTGCCAACACGAATATCTTCATACCACCATCGACATAAAGCTCTGAAAAAGAGCCGGCGGCGACCTCCTCTTCTTCGCAGTCCATGCTAAATGGCTACCCTGTCAGCTGGTAATTAACTAGAATCAGTATATGTAATTAACATGTACAAACTAATTAAGAAACTTCATGATCAGTAAGGACTACGGCGCACCAATTAAAATATATTGGCCGATCTACGGAGAAAGAGAAGACAAGATAACTATACAACTAGGCGGACTAAATCCACAGTAAGAAAATAAGAAAGGAACAAAGCGAATGGAAGAAAGGAGAAATGATTACTTCTAATCATATCAAGGCCTATTAATAAATGCAACTTCTTTAAGGATCCTATATATGGAGAGAGTAAAGAATTACACCTCGGAATTGAGAGAAATAAGGCTCCCTGCGGTGACTCCAGCTGAAAACTTTGGTGCTCTCTGTATGGTCGGTAATAATCCAGCAAAAGGAGATTATCCGACCCAGCGGAGGCTTGATAGGTCGTGTGCGTGCTACTTTTGCAATATTATATTTCTTCTAGATAGTTCTAAGAGATAAGACCGATCGAATAGCGAGGGCCTTCCTCGTTAATTGATAGTTGTTTGAGAGGAAAGGCCTAGGTAATAGTAGTCAAAGAGGAATCTTACCGTGTGGTCCCACGCGTAACTGGTGTTTCCATGCATATTCTGCCGCTATTAAAAACTCTTCCCTACATGTTGATGCCACATGAGATCTATATACACTCTTAACAAGTCTACCAATTTCATTGTGCCAATGTCAGTTTGCATTAGTTTTAAAAGAAGACAATTAATGTACATGCTAATTTAATCAATACATGTTGCATGTGCAGAATACTTTATCCAGTGTTAGCGGCGAGTCTTTGTTAAAGTTTGTTACACCATTACATCCATAAGACTTTTTAATTAAGCCCTACACACCGACGCAAATTTTGATGTCTTAAACTCCAAATCTGAACACATTTCGTGTTTTTTATGGCATTTAAAAGACTTGGGCTGTAGACGACTCTTTCAATACGAACTGAAAAGCAACCTAGCTAGCTTGTTGACTTAGTATTTTTATGGAACTTTTAAACTAATAATATTTGAAACCCAACTTCATAAAAATATTTTTAATTTTACCTCCCATTGCACACTTCAATTATTTTTTTTTTTTGTAATTTCTTCAATATTTCAAAGTTTGATTACTAGATTAATTTTTGTTAAACAAATACAAAGATCAACCAAAATCAAGCAAGAATTGTCTTTTTAATGCGAGGACTAAAGTGAAGCAATTTTAGGAATTCAATAGATCGAATGCTGAACTTTTACGGCGGTGGGCCTCCAACAAATATGTTCTATATACTTGTTATAGCATATAGAGATCTCCACAAAAAGTAAAATAAAAAAGACAGGAAAGAAAGAAGACAAATCAAAGAATCTGGTATGTTGTTGTTGAAGCAAAGCAAAACAACTTTATTGAAGAAAAGTTAACATCTACCCAACATGCGTCCGTACATGGTGGTGATGACCACTAATTAATTAGCGCCCGGCTTCGGCTTCAACTTAATTAATACCGGGTTATCTATTTATAACTAATTACATAGAATCCTACCGATTTGATTTCATCTTAATCACAATTTAAATAATCAAATATAATAATGGATAAGATCAAATAATCTAGTCCTAATCTAATAAATCATTAGCATTATCTCTAACACTCCCCCATAATGCTAATGTTCTTTACACTGATCTTATCTCGGCAAAATATGAATTTCTCCAATAGTAGCGGCTGTAGTGTACCGAATCCTCGATGCGCAAAAATCAAACTTTAGTCAAAATTGACCAAAGTGGAGTTGGGTGGAGAGAAGTTTACTTGGAGGTGAAGCTATCTTTTTCTACACCATTGGCTTGAAGGAGAGCTTGAGCTTGAGGTAAGCCTTGTAAAATCTCAAGGTTTTGAGTTAGGGTTTTGTTTAAATCCCTTAGAAATGGCTACAATTGGAACCCTAGATGATTTTAATCCATCTTATTGCATAATCTATGATGAGAAGTGAATTCTATGCAATATATGGATTTTAGGGTTTCAAAAAGGGGGTTTTGTGATAAGTAGGGTTTTGATCTCAATTAACCCTATGTTTTTGCAATTGAAGGTAAAACCGACGCGGTGGATTGCGTAGATTGAGATTTCGTTGAGCCAGTGGTGGTCAATTGCAAGAAATTGCCGTTTTAGCTTTGTTTGCCGCAGTCGGGTGAAATAGGCAACGATAAATCGCGCAGCTTGGCTTTCCCTCTTCGTGGCGTTGACACGAGGTGGGGGGTGCTTTCCGAAATAGCCGGGTTTCATTTTATATCTAAGTTCTACATTTTGATCATATAGCATCATGCATTGTTAGTATGTGAGAAACCTATGAGTTCTTGGTAAATTCATGCATTAGTGTGAGGGATGATGATCAATCTTGCATGATACTTGTAGGTGTATGTTATATGCATGATGTTGAGATTGATGTATATATGTGAATGCATGATTTGTTAGAGGACATATGCATGTGAATATGTGAGAATATGCTAGATACATTGCATGAGAACCATATATGCTCTTATTGTATGATGCCAAGATAGTTGTATATATGTATGTTGCATGAATTGTTAGTTGACATATTGTGAGAATATGGAAGATTCATGTGAATGAGATATGTGGACATGATGTGAGAATATGCTAGGTATGTGTATGCATGAGATGCTAGAGGACATGTGTTTGTAGATCTATTATGATAATTGAAAATTATTGCATATGTAGCATATCTTTACTCATGAGAATTGTGAACTTGGCATTGTAATTATCCGAGATGTGGGATTCCCGAGGTCCTCGGGTGGAGGACTTGAGCATATTGCATATGTGGTCGATTGTGAGTATTGCATGACTTGTGATTATCCGGGATGTGGGATTCCCGAGGTCCTTGGGCGGAGGACTTGAGTATATTGCATATGTGGCCTATGGTGAGCATTACATGCCTTGTGATGGATAGGGATGTGGGATTCTCGCGGTCCTCAGGCGGAAGGACTATGATCGTACTCGCGTCGTCTGTAGACGTCTGTTGTATTAGTGGAGGTCGCGCCTCCTATTCATGTGAGCTCCGGAGTTGTATCACAGTGAGATTGAGACGGGGGAGGTGGTCACGACGGTGTGCCCCCGGCAGACGGAGAGACAGGGGAGGTGGTCACCACGGTGTGCCCCCGACAGACGGTCACGGTCGCGTGACAATGTGTGGCGAGTGGTTTGACCTTCGGGCGAATCGATTAGATTTGGATCAAGGCTTGGTCATGGCATTTCATATAGATGCATACATGGTAGAACATTGATAGATGACATTGTTCATGACATAGTAAAACTTATTCTTGTTGACATGATTGGTAAAGGCATAGCTACACATTTGAAGCATAATATAGATGTATATGAGCAGGTTAGGCTTATTGTTTATCTATTATCTCCTTGACATATTATCCTATCTATTGTTTCTATGCCTTCTTAGACCTAGTGAAAAAATCGGCGTGGTCGGCGGCCGAACCCACTGGGAAATCTGGACAATATATTAGTTCTCACACCCTGTTTTTACAGAGCCAAGCACGAGCGCATTTGTCGAGGACGTGGCATGGGCATTGAGCCCTAAATAGAGTGGACCACTGGCATTAGCTCACTACCCTCGAGTATATAAAGGAAAAGAAATGTATAACCTTTTGGAAAGAAATGTACTGAAATGGTGTATTTGTGATGTAAAATCCTTTTATGTATAAAGGTGAAATCATGTTGTATAAATGAGAAGTAAAGTTGAATGTCAATGTGATGTAATAGTTAGTTTTATTTCTCTCGCATCTGTGTATATACCTCTTGCAAATGTTTTGTTGCTATTATCTCCTGTTTGGATATATGTATGCACAGACTTTGTTTTACGCCTTGGGCGTACAGGGAAAGCTCTGTCCGTTCGGCGGGTCTGTTTCGGGCGCGAGCTGTCCAAATTGGCAGCGTTGGGTCGTGCCAGATTGAGGTGATATCAGAGCGGAGAACGATCTAGGAGGACCTAGGAGACCGTAGGAAGGTGAACCTTAAGGACCTAAGCACGTGAGAGACGAGAATCTTTGACATGTGGCGGAAGTTGAATTGATTAGGTCATGAAATTGATATGCCTCTAAAAAGGATATTAGAGGTGGATTCAAGGTGTGGTTATTCTCAGTCGAGTGTGTTCATGTTGGATGCATACAACATGAAACCTAGTGATGAGAATAGGCACCTTTGTATGACTTTCGCCTGGTTTGAGTGGTGTCGACGTTAATTGTTTCGTGCTCGAACTAGAGGGTTGAGAATTGACCGAGTCGTCGTCATGTTTAGGGAACGATGGCCCCGCATAGGCAATCTTCAATTAGATCGGCGTGGGATGGGACAAGTGATGTCCCTGAGCAGTTCACGACGAGCGGAGTTATGGAACTCTGTGGACGATTGGCTATGCTCGTTTTAGTAGAGCAGTGTCGCGGTGAGCAGATTAAGGAGCGGATCAGAAGGCTCCAAGAAATTGTGGAATCAGCAGGTGACCAACCAGTTGCGGCTCGTCATGTACTGCCGAGAGTTGCGGCGGAGACCTTTTCATTGCGGTCGGCTGGTCCGATTTCCGATAGTGCAGTGCTGGAGGCGGTGAGGGTGCGAGCTCTGTCGGCCTTCATGACCTTCAAGAAGTTTAATCCGCCTACCTTCGATGGAGAGAATGTCGACCCGTGGATCGTGCAGATGTGGATTGACTCCATGGAAACGCTCTTCGAGGAGTTATACACCTTGGAGCGGGACAAGGTGCGCCTAGCGCATTGTGTGGAATAGTCGACTAAGGTGTGGTGGAAAGGCGATAGGCAGAACCGATCGCCTAGTCTTCCTCGCACGATTTGGGAAGAGTTTTGGGAATTGGTATCTTCTACTTATTTCCTCGACTGTGAAAAGAGAAAGCTTCAAGACGGGTTCTGGAAGCTGCGGCAAGGAGACCTCTTGGTGAGGGAGGATGATCGGGTGTTCTCCCGAATTGTGAATTATATCCCGTCTGTGGTGCGAAATGACAAAGGCAAGGCCGAATGTTTTGTACGGGGACTTCGGCCGAAAATTTTCAAAGTTGTGCACCCTCATAAGCTGCAAACTTTTGCCGAAGTCTTGGACCGAGCCATATACAGGATGAGTGCTCGCAGGGTGATAGCCAGACCCTGACACTAGCGACAGTCTTTTCCTTTCCGAGACAGCTTGTGGGCGTGCCACCTGTGGCTTGGTCTGGAGAGCGAGTGACGATGATGAGGCAACCGGAGGGTTCACGGCGTGTGCCGAGTGGCCATAGATCATTCGTAGGGCTTGTGGCTCGCACTAAGTGCTTAGGAGCCGATAGAGGTTCATGTTGCTCGGTGGAGCGTGTCGCGTGTGGCGACGATAGCAGGTATTGCTTGGGGATGATTCGTGCCTGGACCATTTGTGGACTGTAGAGCCTGGGGCCATGTGGACAGGCGCAGTCAGCTGTGTGGGACAGCGACCCGATACCTATGGGTAGGGCAGAGATTGTGGTTGGGGCGTTAGTCCAAACTTGGACCTGAGTACGTAGGATGCCACGTGTGAGGCCATGCGATTGGTAATACACCGAGTGTGTTGTGGACCCAACCCTAGGATACGAGGTGGTTTGGGGTCTTAGTTGCTCCTGGTTGGAGTGTGTGCGAATTTTCAGATAAGAATTTCACCCAGTGATGATTAAGTCTGCGCTTGTGAGCGAGAGATAGGTTAGGCGGTAGGCCTACGTTGGATTGGCGGTCTGTGGACCACCCGTGATAATGAGATGTGTAAGGAATGAGAACCTCGATGCACAAATCCGAACCTCAATCCAAACTGATCAAGGGTGAGTTCGGGACGCTTTGGAAAGGCCGAAGGCGTCAAAAATGCATAAAGTGCATTGCAGAGGGTCTTCGAGAGCAAGCTGGAGCAAGTCTGCAAGACTGCAGCTTTTGTGCTCTCGGGGACCGGTCCCCGTACGCGTGGAAAATGGGCAAGTGCCCATTCTGCGCTGAGACTGCTCTCGGGGACCGGTCTCTCAGGCAAGGACCGGTCCTCCAGGGTCCGGTCTCTCGAGGAAGGACCAGTTCCCATGCAGAGGGTCTTCGAGAGCAAGCTGGGGCAATTCTGCAAAGACTGTAGCTTTTGTGCTCTCGGGGACCGGTCTCTCAGGCAAGGACCGGTCCTCCAGGGTCCGGTCTCTCGAGGAAGGACCAGTTCCCATGCAGAGGGTCTTCGAGAGCAAGCTGGAGCAAGTCTGCAAGACTGCAGCTTTTGTGCTCTCGGGGACCGGTCCCCGTACGCGTGGAAAATGGGCAAGTGCCCATTCTGCGCTGTGACTGCTCTCGGGGACCGGTCTCTCAGGCAAGGACCGGTCCTCCAGGGTCCGGTCTCTCGAGGAAGGACCAGTTCCCATGAGCGTAGAATTTGAGTCTGGAGTTGTCCTGCGAGAGCTGCTCTCGGGGACCGGTCCCTCTGGGGAAGAGACCGGTCCCCGTGTGCATGAAAGGCAGGGGCAGTGCTCTCGGGGACCGGTCCCTGGCTGGAGAGACCGGTCCCCGTAGCCCGAATCTGCCCAGTGAGTGCTGTGCACAAGAGGCAAAGTGGAGGGGCTTATGTGCAAAATGGCCATGTGAGGGGTTAAAAGAGGGGTTTCTCTCTCTTTTCTCTCATTTCTCCCTCACTCCCTCACTGTTTCTCCTCTCTCTCTCTCTAGAAAGAAAATAAGGAGAGGAAGGAAAAGAGAAACAAGAGAAAGAAGAGAAGAAGAAGAAGGAGAAGAAGGAGAAGAAGCTTGAGGAAGAGCCTTCCATCTCTTTCATCTCTCCCTTGTGGTTAGAGAAGCTTTGGGAGGTAAGCTTCTAGAAGCCCTTTAATGGTGATTTCTTAAGGTTTGATTTATATACTCTAAGAATGGGTTAGATAGAATCCTAGCATGCAAAATAGATAGAAAATGCTTGACCTAGGAGATCAAGTGGAGTATTTTGCAATGGTAGCATTCTAGGGTTCCAAAAGAGGGTTTTTGTTAATAGATGAGTTTGATCTCATTTGAGGGTATGTAAACCTAATTGCTAGGTGTACGAACACGTTAGCGAAGTCGGTTTGGCGATCCGTCGAGCCTACGCGAAGATATGGAGTAAACAGACGTTCGGAGCTTCGTTTCCGCTTGGAGGGCCGAGGTGACGTCCGAAAATTATGAAAATGGATCCCGAGCACCGTAGCACATAACCAAAGACCTATAATTTTCGAGGCTGCGAAGCGGCGCACGGTTGGTGCGCCATGGTGAGTTCGGGTTGAGCCGGATAGCGGGTGCCGTGAACGACCGATTATAAGTGACTACGAGCAATCGGAGAGTGAGTTAAGGTGGGTTTTGTTTACCGAAGCGACTAGGTCGCCTGCATGTCAAAGTGGACTGTAAGTTCTAGATGATGCATGTAGTTAATACTAAAGAAATGCATATTAACATGTTAGTATACATGCTTAGTGGAATAAATGCTAGTTACCAATTAGCATTGTGAGATTATGTTAGAGAGCATGCATAGGGACATATTGTTCATTATGTTAGACAAGATGCATGTTAGCCTTATAAACTCGATGTAGACATTTAGGATGCCAAGTAGATCGAGTGGCACTTAACCTAGTGTTATTAAACATAGGTTGGACAGGAAGGACATATGAACCTAGTGTTAGTAAACATAGGTTGCATTGAACCTAGTGTCATGGACCTAGGAGGGATAAGAATGACATATAAACCTAGAGTTGTTGAACCTAGGATGAACAATGAGTGGCATCTAACCTAGTGTTAAAGAACATAGGTTGAGTATGAACCTAGAGTCAAGATCTAGGTGAGTGGCATCTAACCTAGTGTTAAAGAACATAGGTTGAGAACTGAACCTAGAGTTAAAGTAGACTTAGGTTATGTGATTGAGGCATTAGACCTAGAGTCAGTTGGACTTAGGGTGGAAAGTGCATTGGACCTAGATAGGTCGATAGCATAGGGTTGGATATGGACCCTTGACTTGTTTAGTGGACTCCGAAATCCCAGTACTTGTGAGCTCGATAGTTCTTGGACCACATGTCACGCCCCGGGACAGATCCCTTTGGCCGGTCCGGGCACGTCGAGCTGACGCCGAAAGGACAGCACCTCCCCTGTCCGTCGAAGGCTCAACACATGTACAATTCAAGTAAAAGAATGCACAAGAGGAAACATACATAATGGTTTGCACGAGGGCAAGCAATAGCGAAGTGAAAGAATACTAAACTATTCATCCATACGAATAGAATGATTAACTTTTAACCATTTACAAGCATTCAACTTTATATTCACATATTCTTTTCCATATACATGTTTTTCATCATTTCTTTCTTTACATCACAATGACTTCCAAATTGGAATCTTACATTTACTCATTCTTTCATACATTTGCACCATTCATATACTTATAATCATCCAAGACAAAAGATGATATAAAGGAATGCAACTACAAAATGAACCATCTCGGGTGGTCACTGTCTACTGCGTGATATCTTTACCGCGGTCGTCCGCCGGCTCACTCGGTCCCGGCTCTGTGGAAATAGTGGGGTGAGAACTACAACGAAGTTCCCAGTGGGTTCGGCCCCAATCTCACCTACTTTTTCACTAGGTTTAACTCAGGCATAATAGAAAAGAAGCAGATAGATAGGTAACTAACTATACAAATGCAACTAATATGCCTGAACAAAATGCGATCAATAAAGATGCTCAACAACAATACTCTTGATGAATGCACAATTTATGTTCAATTTTCAATCTCAATCTCATGGCTAGCCCGTAGGTGTTGCCTCAACAACTTACCAACTCATAATCCCAATTGTCGGGGAGAAACTCCTATGACCTGACAGAGACCGTCCTCTCGGAGAAACTCCTACAACCCAGTGATGTCGAACTCCGGAGCACATCGCTCGTGGGGGAGCTACCGCCCACCGAGCAAGTACTAAGGCGAGTATGATCCAATCCTTAACTCAAAGGATGTCAAGTTCAATCCATTCCGTAACTATAAGGAAGCAATGCATTCATGACCCTTAACTCTAAGGTTGTTATGTCATAATGCCAATCTCATGTTCTTTGCATTCTGTCTTTGATCATGTCATTACACTAACTCTAGTGTTCTTTGTGCCACAATTGATGCTAACTCTAGCATTTCATTGTTCTTTATGCCACTTGATGCTAACTCTAGCAATTTGTTGTTCTTTATGCCACTTGATGCTAATTCTAGCAATTCATTGTTCTTTATGCCACTTTACTAGGTATATAACTCTAGTACTCAAAAGCTTTAGCTTTCAAGCCCACATTCATGCCACAAACTAACTCTAGTGTTCTTTATCATTGCATTTACTAATGCCACTCGATCTACATGTCATAGTGTCACATTGTTCTTTGCCTCAACTAGGTTTTCATATCACATCTCATGCATACATAGGGTTCGTAGGTTCTCAACCATCTCATAATGTATTTGTACTCACAACATGCAACAATTTATACAAGTACGATCACAATCACCCTATTATGCATGCAACAATATATATATGTATATGCTCAATGAGTGACACATTAGACATAAAGGGAATTTCAAAGAGTTTGGAAAGCACCACCCACCTCGTAGGCTTGCTAAGGTGCTAGCGTTCAAGTCTCGTGATTTTTGGTCGTCTATTTCTCGTGCTGCAGCAATCTGTACCAAAATCGACAGTTTTGTCAATATCTTTGCATACACTCGTCGGATTGCCGAACCGAGCGCACCAACGGGTCGGAAATACCCCTAATTAGGTTTCTATAAGGTCAATTTGCCTTTAGAACCATCCCATGCAAAAGCCCCAAATTTGGGTGCCCTAACTTTCACATACATCAAAACCCTTGTTTTGATCTCTACCACAAGCAAAAGCAAGCTTGTTACCCTCAAGAGGTTCCATTAAAACCATTCCTAGGTCAATCAAATCCCATTCTAGGGTTCTACCATGAGAAGGGTTGAAGCATACCTCTAAATCTTTCCTTTCCTCAAGCTAATGGTGAAGGAGAGGGAGTTGCTTCACTCCTTTGCCTTCTTCTCCACCTTCTTCTCCTCCAAATCCTCTCCTTGCTCCACCTCCAAGAGAGAGAGAGAGGAGGTCCTAGAGAGAGAGAAAGCCTTGAGTGTGTGTGTGTGAGAAATGAGAGAAAACTCTCATTTACCCTTCTACATATTCCACTTGATGCATAAATGCATTTGTCCCCTCAACTTTGTCCATATCACACTGCCCAGACTAGGCCATTTTCGCATACGGGGACCGGTCCTCGAAAGCAGGTCTCCTGGGACTTAGCCAAATTTTTCAACTCTGGGAATTTTTCGTGTATGGGGACCGGTCTTCCTTGAGGGACCGGACCTTCAGGGACCAGTTTGTCCCACCAGGAACCGGTTCCCGAGAGCTGGTTTTTCAACACTTAGCCGTTTCACAATTTTTGCACCTACGGGGACCGGTCTGTCCCCCCAGGGACCGGTCCCCGAGAGCTTGGCTGCGCGCAGGATTTTCTGCTCAGCCACACATGCGTACGGGGACCGGTCTCTCCACCAGGGACCGGTCCCCGAGAGTCCAAAAACTGCAGTTTGCAGATTTTTGATTCTCAAGCTCTTGAAGATCCCCTACAATGCACTTTTGCCCTTTTTGACGCCTTCGGCCTTTCCGAAGTGCTCCAATGTCGCACTTTGGTCATTTTGACTAAAGTTCGATATTCGTTTACTGAGGTTTCGGTATATTACATTCTCCACCCCTTAAAATAGTTTCGTCCGCGAAACTAAACATAGCTCAACTTGTTGACTCGAATAGGTGCGGATACATCTTCCGCATTGTCTCCTCAAGCTCCCAAGTGGCTTCACGCGCCGCATGGTTGCTCCATTGGACTTTCACGTATGGAATTTTGCGACTCCGCAATTTTCTTTCCACTCTATCGAGGACGCACACCGGGTACTCCTCATACGTCATATTCTCTCGTAATTTCACGGGCTCATACTCCAATACATGTGTTGAGTTGCGAATATACTTTCGGAGGTTTAACACATGAAACACATTGTGAACTCCCGCGAGTCTCGGTAGCAATGCAACCTTGTACGCCACAGCGCCAATGCATTCTAATACCTCGAACGGTCCGACATATTAGGGACTTAACTTCCCGCGAACCCCAAAACGCCTTACACCTCGCATGGGCGATACCTTCACAAACACACGGCTCAAACCGCGAATTGCAAATCCTTTCTTCGCTTGTCGGCATAGCTTTTCTGCCGAGATTGCGCCGTCACTAGTCGTTGGTGAGCAAGGCGGACTTTCTCCTCCGCCTCTCGCAATACATCCGGGCCAAGAGTAACTCTTTCGCCCACATCGCTCCAATGAATCGGAGAGCGACACTTCTTTCCATACAACGCTTCAAATGGCGCCATCGCGATACTTTTCTGATAACTGTTATTATACGCGAACTCCGCCATCGGGAAGAAATCATGCCAACTGCCCTTGTAATCAAGTACACACGCCCGAAGCATATCCTCAAGTATTTGTATTGTCAGCTCCGACTAACCATCACTTTGAGGATGAAATGCGGTACTGAAATCGAGCCGTGTGCCGAAAGCATCTTGCAAGCTCTTCCAAAAGTGAGATGTGAACCTAGGGTCTCGATCCGATACAATTGACATCGGAACCCCAAGAAGTCTCACAACCTCGTCAAGATATACTTGAGCTAGCTTGTCTCCCGACCACGTAGTATGGATCGGCAAAAAGTGAGCCGACTTTGTCAATCGGTCCACTATCACCCATATTGCATCGTGTCTGCCTTGTGATCGAGGCAAACCGGTAACAAAATCCATCGCTATATCCTCCCATTTCCAAACGGGTATTGATAGACTTTGAAACTTCCCCACTGGAAATCCGTGCTTCGCTTTCACTTGTTGGCACGTGAGACACTGCGCAACGAACTCTCCAATTTTTCTTTTTATATCCGGTCACCAATAATGCACCTTTAAGTCCTTATACATCTTAGTGCCGCCCGGGTGTATACTATAAGGAGACTGATGCGCTTCTTGCATGATCGCCCTTCGAATGTCATCATTTTTTGGCACACACCAACGATTCCGAAATCGGAGTGCGTCATCGGTTCCAATGCCAAAGTCCTCGGCACTACCGCCTTCAACTTCACTCCGCACCTTTTGAAGATAAGGATCCGAAGTTTGCAGCTCTTTGATATTCTCCAACAAGGTCGGTTGCACTACAAGTGCGGCAAGAATAGCCGGCACTTCCGGAGCCACTACTTCCAAACCTAACCGTTGCATCTCCTTTTGCAATAATGGTTAGGGCGTGATTACTGTCGCTAAGTTCTCCACCGATTTTCTACTTAGAGCATCGGCTATGATATTTGCTTTCCAGGGGTGGTATAGTATAGTGATATCATAGTCCCTTAGCAACTCTAACCACCGCCACTGTCGCATATTCAATTCCTTTTGGGTGAACAAGTACTTAAGACTCTTATGGTCCATGTAAATCTCACAATGCTCACTATATAAGTAATGCCTCCATAACTTGAGCGCGAATATCACCGCGGCTAACTCGAGGTCGTGTATCGGGTAGTTCTTTTCATAACTCTTCAATTGGCGCGAAGCATAAGCTATAACTCGCCCATTTTGCACCAAGACGCACCCGAGACCAACATACGAGGCATCACTGTACACTACAAAGGTCTCTCCCGGAGTCGGCAAGGCAAGCACTGGGGTCGACGTCAATCTCTCCTTTAGTTCCTCGAAGCTTCGATCGCAATCATCGCTCCAGACATACTTTACTCCCTTGTGGATAAGGCGCGTTAGTGGAGTAGTTATCTTAGCAAAACCCTTCACGAACCGCCGGTAGTGCCCGCTAGTCCAAGAAAACTGCGGACCTCCTCAACACTTGTCGGGCGAGGCCAATCCTTAATTGCCTCAACTTTCTTCAAATCTACCGAAACTCCATCGCCCGATCTCACGTGGCCTAAGAAAGTGACCTCCGTAAGCCAAAAGTCAAATTTCTTCAACTTAGCATATAACTTCTCTTGTCGGAGGATTTGTAACACGGCTCTCAAATGCTCCTCGTGTTCCTCCTCACTCTTTGAATAGACCAACACGTCGTCTATGAACACCACGACCCACCGGTCCAACAACGGCCTGAAGACTCGATTTATCAAGTCCATAAATGCTGCCGGGGCATTAGTAAGCCCAAATGGCATCACCGTGAAGTCATAATGGCCATACCGCGTATGGTACACCGTTTTGTGCACATCCTTCGGCCTGATCTTTAATTGATGATACCCCGATTGGAGATCAATCTTTAAATACACCTTTGACCCTTGCAACTGATCGAATAAATCGTCAATTCTCGGCAACGGGTACTTGTTCTTGACTGTCACCTTGTTCAACTCGCAATAATCCACGCAGAGTCGAAGTGTGCCATCTTTCTTCTTTACAAACAGCATCGGAGCTCCCCACGGTGTCACGCTCGGCTTCACAAAGCCATTATCGAGCAGGTCTTGTAGTTGTGCTTTTAACTCCACTAGCTCCACCGGTGCCATTCTATACGGAACCTTCAAAACTGGCGCCGCCCCGGGAATCAAGTCAATGACGAACTCAACTTTCCGGTCTGGTGGCAATCCCGGCAACTCCGCCGGAAACACATCCGAAAATTCGCATGCTACCCGAATATTACTAAGATTCGGGTGCTCCTTTTGAGTCTCTACCATAGTCACCAAATAGGCCACACATCCACCTTTAATCATTTTCCGCGCCATCGCCGCCGATACGGTCGCCGCGAAGCGCGAGCTTTTACACGCTTGATACACTAACTCTTCTTGGTCAGGCTCACGAAACGTGATCACCTTGCTTTCACAATCTATAAACGCATAATACTTGGAGAGCCAGTTGATCCCCAAGATTACATCAAATCCCCACATTCGATCTAGCACTAGTAGATCAATTGGCATAATCCAATCTCCTATTTGAACTGGACAAGCCAAACACTCGTCATGCACATTGAACGAATGTTCCGGGGCATTCACTGTCACACCCGGAACCGATCCCTTTGGCCGGTTCGGGCACGTCAAACAGACGCCGAACGGACAGAGCCTCCCCTGTCCGCCCAAGGCTCATCACAGGTACAATTCAAGCAAAGAGAATGCACAAGCGGAAACATACAAAATTGCTTACACGAGGGTAAGCAATAGCCAAGTGAAAGAATTTAAAACTAAACAACGTACAAGTACTATGATTATCTTTTAACCATATACGTGCATACATCTTTTACATCCACATTGTCATTACATTGCTTTTCATCATTTCTTTTTACATCACATTATCTCCAAAACGGAATTCTTACATTCACTCATTCTTTGCTTATTACATTTGCATCTTCAAATACAAAAGAAGATATTCATTCACTATAAAGGGAAATGCTACTAAGTAATGTAACCCACTCGGGCGGTCGCTAGCTATGGTGCGAGGCCATTACCGCGGTCATCCGCCGGCTCGCTCGGTCCCGGCTCTATGGAAATAGTGGAGTGAGAACTACAATAAAGTTTCCAGTGGGTTCGGCCCCAACCTCGCCGACTTTCCCACTAGGTCTAACTCAGGCATAATAGAAAGAAAGCAGATAGATAAGTAACCAACTATACTATGCAACTAATATACCTGAACAATGCAATCAATAAAGATGCTCAACAATAATATTCATGATGAATGCATAAATCATGTTCATTCTCAGTCTCAATCTCATGGCTAACCCGTAGGCGTCGCCCATAGCAACTCACCAACTCATAATCCCAATTGTTGGGGAGAAACTCCTATGACCCGACAGGGACCGTCCTCTGGGGAGAAACTCCTACAACCCAGTGATGTCGAACTCCGGAGCACATCGCTCGTGGGGGAGCTATCGCCCACCAAGCCAAAACGTAAGGCGAGTATGATCCAATTTTTAACTCAAAGGATGTCAAGTTCAATCCATTCCTTAACTATAAGGAGGCAATGCATTCATGACCCTTAACTCTAAGGTTGTTATGTCATAATGTCTCAATCTCATGTTCTTTGCATTCTTGTCTTTGACCATGTCATTACACTAGCTCTAGTGTTCTTTATGCTACACTTGATGCTAACTCTAGCATTTATTATTCTTTATACCACTTTACTAGGTGTATAACTCTAGTACTCAATATCACAATGCCATATTGTCTTTTATGTCATAATGCCACTTGTTCTTTAACCTTGCTAAGTTCTTATCACCATACATGCATATATAGGGTTTTATAATTCTTATTGGTCCTCAACCATATCAAATGCATCTTAACTATAAACATGCAACATACACTCTCGATTCACCCTATTATGCATGAAGAAGCTATATACATACATGCTCAATAAGTGACACATTAGACATAAAGGAAATTCCAAAGAGTTTGGATAGCTCCACCCACCTCGTAGGTTTACTTAGGTGCACGGGTTCAAACCTCGCGATTTTTAGCCTCCTATTTTGCCGCCTGCGGCAATCTGTACGAAAACAACTGTTTCGTCAATATCTTTGCGCACACTCGTCGGATTGCCGAACCGAGCGCACCAACGCATTCGTTATACCCCCAATTATTTTTCTATAGGGTCAATTAGCCTTTAAACCCATCCAATGTAAAAGCCCCAATTTAGATGTCCTAGCAATAACATATATACATAACCCTTGTTTGGATCTCTTCTATAAGCAAAACATAGCTCACTAACACTAAGAGATCCTATAAAAACCATTTCTAGGTCCAACTAAACCCATCTTAGGGTTCTACCATGAGAGGGTGCAAAGCTTACCTCGAAGCTTTTCTTTTCTTGCACCAAGGAGGAAGAAGAAGAGGTAGTTCCACCCTTTTGGCCTTCTTCTCCACCTTCAACTCCTCTTACTCCACCCCTTTGAGAGAGAGAGAGGAAATCCTAGAGAGAGAGAGAGAGCCTTGAGTGTTTGTGTGTGTGTGTGGAAATTAGAGAAAGAGCCCTCTTTTCCCCATACATAACCCCACCATGGCATATTTACATTTAAGCCCCTCAACTCTCACCTCAATACACTGCCCAGACTGGGCATTTTTCGCATACGGGGACCAGTCTCCCACTGAGGCACCGGTCTCACGGGGACTGGTCTCTCCCCGCAGGGACCGGTTCCCGTAGGGGGTACTTCCAGGACTTAGCCAAATTTTCACACTTCTGGAATTTCACGCATACGGGGGCCGATCTCTCCCACCAGGGACCGGTCCCCGAGAGCCCAAAAACTGTAGTTGCAGATTTTTTTGATTCTCTAGCTCTCGAAGATCCCCTACAATGCACTTTTGCTCTATTTGACACCTTCGGCCTTTCCGAAGCATACCAACCTCACACTTTGGTCATTTTGACTAAAGTTCGATATTCGTTTACCGAGGTTTCGGTATATTACATTCACCCACCAATAATCCTCATTATGCGATACCTTTATGCCGTGAGTTCGAGCAAATGATGCGCCAATGAATGAATGAGATGTGCCTGTATCAACTAAAGCTCTAGCTCTAGTGCCTTTAATCAAAATTATACCTGCCACGACATCATCTGGTGCTGCAGGCTGCTCCTTCACCTGAGTGGCGAAAACCCGGCCACTAGGTGCTCGCAATCCTTCCGGCTGACGTGGTGATGATGCATGCCCAGCCGACATAGCCGGTGGCAACCTCGTAAGCTGCCTCGGGGAAGACTGAACTGATGCCGCCGTCAGTGCAGACGACGTCCATGCCGGGCACTCCCGGACCATATGTCCCGCTTGACCGCACTTGAAACACTTCCCTTCTCGTTGCGGGCAAGTCGCCGATCGGTGCTCACCACCGCAAATTACACATCGAGGAGGCCTCCAACTCCTCGACTGTTGTCGGGGATATCGAGAGGGTTTCTTAGCATTGGGCCGGCCCCCGGCACCACCCGCCGCTCTCTCTTGCCTTTGTCCTTCGACTCGGCCATGGCCTCCCGTTCCTCTTGCACGTGGGCATCGCCATGCTCTGCCCATAGCGCTCTATCAAAGACCTGAGCAAAGGTCGTCAATTTAAACAATTGCACGGCTCTATAGATCCTCGGCCTAAGTCCTCGTAAGAACCAATCGGCACGATCTCGATCATCCCGAACAACATCCGGGACACAGTCGATAATGTGGGAGAACTCCTCCTCATACTCCCCCACCGATCGATCACCCTGTCTCAATTTGCGGAATTTTTCTTGCAACTTCCGCTTCACCGTGTCGGGAAAGTAGTTCGCGAATATCGCTCTCTTGAACTCCTCCCATTGCATAGGCAGAAGATCGGCAGATCGATCCCGCTTTACTCGCTTCCACCACACCTTTGCCGCCTTTTCCAAATAATGTGTGGTGAGTTGCACCTTATCCTTCTCCAAGGTGTATATATCCTCGAAGAGTGACTCCATCGAGTCAATCCATGCTTCCACCATTGACGGCTCCACTTTGTCTCCATCGAATATCGGCGGATTGAACTTCTTGAACATAACGAGAGCCGCCAACGCACGCTCTCGCTCCGCCTCTACTACCGCACTATCAGGATTTGAGGTTCCCGATCTGGCCGGCACCGTCGTGACTGGCACAGCCGCAACCGGCTCAGCCGCCGCTCCCTCGACTACGCTCGGCACCACTACAGGGGGCGCAGGGTGCTCGGCGCCAACTTGCGCCGCCGCCGCTTGCTGCCGCTCCAAGGTTTCCTGGAGTCTTTGAATCTGCTCCCCTTGGCGATGAACTGACTCCGCTTGTTGTTGCACTACTCCAATGAGCGCGGCCATTTGCTCCCGAAGCTCACCGTTGCCACTTGCTCCGGATTGCTCGGGCGCCGTACTCGGTTCCTCTGGCATCGACCTTGTTCGAGGTCCACCACAAGCCATTGCTTCCTGAAATGAAGCAACTCACATCAGTTACATAACCAACATTGTTCAACCATACCCAATCCGGTGAAAGCAACTTATGTATCCATCCTCTCTCCAAAGCATTATGTCGTCGGCCACCCGACACAACATAATGAGTAGAGAACAAACATCAATTTAGACTTAGCCCCTAATCACCTTAGAGACATCCCAACTTGACCCAATCACATGCTTTCGCTAACTTTGATTCAACGTCACTCACGTTTCCTAGATTCTTAAGGTCTTCCAATCCTAAGGGTCTCTAGGTCCATTCCTATTCTTTCACTTTAGGCTCTGATACCACTATATCTGTCACGCCCCAGGACTGATCCCTTTGGCCGGTACGGGTACGTCGAACAGACGCCGAACGTACAGCACCTCCCTTGTCCGCCCAAGGCTCAACACATGTACAATTCAAGTAAAAGAATGCACAAGCGGAAACATACATAATAACTTGCACGAGGGCAAGCAATAACCAAGTGAAAGAATACTAAACTATTCATCCATATAAGTAGAATGATTAATTTTTAACCATTTACAAGCATTCAACTTTACATTCACATATTGTCACGCTCCGGGACCCAGCGGAAGCCCGCCTGGTTTGTGTCCAGATCCACCATACGTCTGAAACATATAAGGCATCTAAAATAAAATGATAAATGAAGCAATAATAGAAGAATATCTAGAAGTATCAGAGCCAAGTACAACTAGATTCTACAATAGAGAAGATAAACAAAAGGCTAAAATCCACTAAATAAAACAATAAAATAGTACATAAGAAATCCAAATACAAAAGCTAAGAATAATATAAAGGTGGTCTCTATACATGGTTCCAAAACTCTCCTCACCAAAACACAACAAGGAGAGTAAACCACCTAAGAGCGAAAGCAAGATCCACTATCTAGCTATGCGACTCCCTTGCCGCGATCCCGTGCCTCCGCCGGTACTGAAGGCTCTGAAAAAGAACATCAAACAGAGGGCGTGAGAACTATTAAATAATAGTTCCCAGTGGACAATTACTGACTTCAGCGAAGTGCGCCACTAGGCCGAAAACTGAAAAGGGGGGTAAGTACAAGTATGCAATAAATCATAGGCTACTAACATAAAACTTGCTATAACATGATAGGTCTAGTCAACATGAATTTGCATAAGTATGAAAGCTACTCTAACATGAGTGCATAAGAGTAAAACTAGCATATGTCCACAAGCTAAATAGTAAAATGTCATTGTTTACTATTTTAGTCAAAGTCCACTCGGTATACTAAGTCACCAATGTCCAATCCTGGAGGATCTACCCATAGGTAATTCGGCCTGCGCCGTGCCTAATGGCCCCGTGGTAGTGAACATCCCCATTCTAGGAATGAGCCTCCCCTACGACATCCTACTTCGGCACCCAATCCTGCACGGGCGAGCATGTGTCGCGATGGCTATCTCCGGAGTGCCGGCTTGTGGGGAGCGACCCTCACAAGCATGTGCGAATGAGCACAATGACATGCAAGCATAAAATCCGTCTCAAGTACCAAGTCATCATGTCTAAAACATGGAATGTGGCAAATATCTCAATGACCTATCACTATGTCATCATGTCTAAAATATGGAATATAGTCGATGTCATAATGGCTTATCACTATGTCTCTATGTTGCAGTTTAATAGTTTACTAGTTCGGGTGCCCCTTATGGCACTTTTGCTCACTATATCCAAACATGAGTTTAATGTTCCAAAATATACATTTCTAGTCATCTTCATCCCAAGAGACATGTTTCCAACTTGTAAGGGAGAATACTATTTATATGTATGAGTATCCAGCATAAACCTTTACTACATAGAGTCAAATTTTCATGAAACACAACACATGCATTTAAAGTATTCTAAAATTCATAAAAATCTTATCTAACAAGGATATGCATGCATTTCAATGAAACGACAACATTTAACCACTTAGGAGAGGTTTTCTCCTATTCCAATGAAGTCAAACCCACCGTGACTTCACGAAACCCTTTGTTTACGCCGACGAAGGTGCCTACTACCATCCTAATACCCTAAAGGTAATATTAGAAGGGTTAAACAAACGAAACGAACAACTATAGCAACAAACTTTAATCAACCCAACAAATAGGGCGAAAACTCACCGAATGCGAAGGAAACTCTCTCGATCTCCAAATGGGGGTTAGAGTCCTTCAAAACTAACCTAAACAAAGGTTCTAAGTCAATCAATTGAGATCAAAAAGCCTCAAATCAAAAATTCCCATTACTAACCCTAATATGCTCAATTTAGGGTTTCAACTTGTAAAATCCACTAAAATATGGATCAAAGAAGAGATTGAGCTTACTAACCTCACAAGATGCCCCAAACCAAGCTCCAAGCCAGCTAGGGTTGGAGTTCTCCCTCCAAACAAGCTCCAACAAAAGCTCCAATGCTTCTCCAATGGTGAAGAACCAATATAGAGCAAGGAGGAGAAGGAAAAAGAGATCAAAACCAACTAAAATCATCAAAAAAATGAAGAAGAAATCAAAGGGAGAAGGACTCACATTGTTCTCCACTGGTTTGAGCTCAAGAGAGCTCTCCAAGGGGGCTGGGATAGTATATAAAGAGTTGCAACAATTGCAAACACACCCCTCAACAAAATCAGCTCGCAGAGCAAAGTGTACCAGTACACGAGAAAGTGTACCTGTACAAGTCCTGCGCGACAGCAAATCCGAGCCTCGGGTTGGCAGAAAATCTCATCTGTACTAGTACACTTCCGATGTTGTACCGGTACACCATCTGTTCCGGTACAACATCAATGTTGTACCAGTACATAGCCCTGCTGAGGCAACCCAAGAGCAGCCTAAGTCCATCATTTTGGCGACCTTAGCGCTACTTTAAATACTGCAATTCTCGGGATACAAGCCATAGGTCGAACAACTGTCAATGACCCTCCAGAATATCTAGTAAAACTCGAAACACTGATCAAACACTCAAACTTTACAATTTGCAAAGGTCTAGTGTGTTACATTCTCCCATCCTAAAAAGGAGTTTCATCCGCGAAACTCGAAAGCAACGTACCTCAAATCTACATCTGTAAAAGATGGGGATAGCGCTCCTGCAACGCACTTTCAAGCTCCCACGTGACCTCTCGCTCTTCGTGGTTGCTCCAAAGAATCTTCACATACGGAATATCCCGATTCCGCAGCTTCCGCACCTCGCGAGCCAAGATTCTCACGAGTTGCTCCTCAAAACTCAAATCATCCCTCAGCTCTATAGGTGTAGCATCCAATACATGAGCCGAGTCGAAGATGTACTTTCGAAGGACCGATACATGAAAGACGTTGTGTACGCCCGATAGGTCCGGTGGCAGAGCAAGTCGATACGCTACCGGGCCTATACGCTTCAAAATCTCAAACGGTCCGATAAATCGGGGGCTCAACTTTTTCCGAATCCTGAATCTCCTAATCCCTTTAGTCGGCGAGACCTTCAAGAAAATATGGTCTCCAACTTGGAATTCTAAGTCTCACCGTCGTCGATTGGCGTAGATCCTCTGTCTACTCTGTGCCGTCAAAAGTTGCTCCCGAGCAATACGAACCTTGTCCTCAGCTTCCTGGAGCACATCAGGGCCTAAAGCCAATCTTTTGCCAACTTCACTCCAGTGAAGTGGCGATCTACACTTCCGTCTATAAAGTGCTTCGAAGTATGCCATCTTGATACTTGCTTGATAACTATTGTTATAAGCAAACTCTGCCATCGGTAGATGTTACGACCATCCTCCCTGAAAGTCTATCACATATGCTCGGAGCATATCCTCTAAGGTCTGAATAGTGCGCTCCGACTGCCCATCACTCTGAGGGTGGAAAGCAGTGCTGAAATCCAATCAGGTGCCTAAGGTGTCCTGCAGACTGCTCCAAAAGTGAGACACAAATCGGGTGTCTCGATCAGATACAATCGAGGTACTCACTTCGTTGAGTTGCACAATCTCATCAAGGTACACTTGTGCGAGCTTCTCTCCAGTCGAAGTAGTATGAATAGGTACGAAGTGCGCCGACTTCGTCAACCTATCCACGATCACCCAAATAGCATCATGCCCGACCTGTGAGCGATGCAATCCCATCACGAAATCCATGGTGATCATCTCCTACTTCCACATGGGAATAGGCAAACTCTGAAGTTTTTTCGCAGGTAATCGGTGCTCCGCCTTTACTTGTTGGCAAGTTAGACAACGAACTACAAACTCGCCAACATCCCTTTTCATCCCGGGCCACCAATAGAGCAACTTTAAGTCCTTGTACATCTTGGTGCCTCCCAGATGTATAGTATAGGGTGCCCGGTGTGCTTCTTGAAGAATGTCTTCTTTAATTCCCGAATCCGTCGGTACACAAAGCTGTCCACGAAAACACATCAATCCTTGGTCATCCACAAGGAAATCACCGGTGCAACCATTAACCATTTTATTTCTAATCTTTTGCAATTCCACATTGAAAACTTGCTTTTCTTTAATTCTATCCAACAATGTAGGTTGCACTACCAAGGTCATCAACCTCAAGGATGTGTCAGGAGTCACCACCTCTAACTCTAACCGCTTCATCTGCTCGATCAACTGCGGTTGAGCCACAACATGAATCGCTAAGTTTTCCGTCGATTTCCTTCTTAGCGCATCTGCCACCACGTTAGCCTTACCCGTGTGGTAAAGAATCGTCAAATCATAATCCTTGAGCAGTTCCAACCATCCGCGCTATCTCAAGTTCAGCTCTTTCTGAGTGAATAAGTACTTTAAACTCTTGTGATCCGTGTAAACTTCACACCGCTCGCCATAAAGATAGTGACGCCATAGCTTCAATGCAAAGACTACGGCCGCCAACTCCAAATCGTGCGTCGGGTAGTTCCTTTCGTAATCCTTTAGTTGGCCAGAAGCATACGCGATCACCTTGCCATTCTGCATCAAAACGCAACCCAATCCATTAAAGGAAGCATCACTATAAACCACATACCCTGCTCCAGCAACCGGCGGGGTTAGGATCGGGGCGGTTGTCAATCTTTGCTTCAACTCTTGGAAGCTCCTTCCATAAGCATCGTTCCAAATAAACTTGACGCCTTTATAAGTGAGCCTCGTGAGGGAAGTAGATAACTTAGCAAACCCCTTGACAAGTCTCCGGTAGTAGCCGACCAATCCAAGAAAGCTCTGTATCTCCGTGACGCTCGTCGGTTTCGGCCAATCCCTGATAGCCTCAATCTTCTTGGGATCTACGGCTATACTTGATCCCGAAATTAGATGTCCAAGGAAAGCTACCTCTTGAAGCCAAAATTCACACTTCTTCAACTTGGCAAAGAGTTTCTTTTCTCGAAGCATTTGAAGTACAAGCCTCAAATGTTCCTCATGATCTGCATCACTTCGGGAATAAACCAAGATGTCGTCGATGAACACCACGACGAACCTGTCTAAATAGGGCTTAAAAATACGGTTCATTAGATCCATAAAAGCTGACGGGCAATTAGTAAGCCCGAACGGCATAACTGTGAACTCGTAATGTCCATACCGTGTTCTAAAAGCCGTCTTCGATACGTCTTCGGGCTTGATCTTTAATTGGTGATATCCCGACTGCGATCTTGGAATACACACACGATCCCGGAAGCTGATAAAATAAGTCGTCGATTCTCGGCAACGGGTACTTATTCTTGATCGTGACTTTATTAAGTTCACGATAATCCACACATAGGCGAAATGACCCGTCATTCTTCTTGACGAACAAAACTGGCGCTCCCCAAGGTGAGACGCTCGATCGAATGAAGCCCTTGTCCAGAAGATCCTGCAATTGTGCCCTCAGCTCTTTCAGCTCTGCCGGTGCCATCCTATAGGGCGCCTTTGAGATTGGGTAGTCTTAGGGACGAGATCTACCACAAACTCAATCTCCCTGTCAGGTGGCATACCCGGTAGCTCAGCCGGAAACACATCCTGAAACTCCCGCACCACCGGGATATCCTCAATTCTAGGGGTGTCATCATCGCCCCTCAGCACAACACTAGCCAAATAGGCTATGCAACCTCTGCTGATCAGCTGCCTAGCTCTAGACGAGCTGATCGTCATCGCAAAAAGCGAACTCCGGCATCCTCTAAATACAACCTCAGTCTGCCCCGGTTCTCTAAAAGTAACCGTGCGATTCTTGCAATCAATTGTGGAATAATACTTAGTCAACCAGTCCATACCCAAGACCACATCAAACTCCCCCAGCTTTCACAGGGCTAGCAAATCAACGGGCATAATCCAGTCTCCTACCCGAACAGGGCAACTGGGGCAATAATCTCTAATATCCAAAATATGGTCGGGTACTACAACATGTCCCGGATGCAACAAAAAAACCAAAGGGATGCCATGCAACTCGGCAAACAGCCTATCTATGAATGAATGTGATGCACCGGTATCAAACAATGCACGAACTCTAATACCATCAAGTAAAATGATACCTGCGACCACATCCTCGGCTGCTGCCGCCTGCTTGGTCTGAGCGGTATACATGCGCCCACTCGGGGCCTGTCGAGATCCCTCGCTCTGACGCTGGACGGATGACCGCCCAGACTGGTACTCCGCTGATGGAGTCCCCTAGCTGGCGGCTGGTAGAGCCAGTGCCGATGCAATCGACGGTGCTAGTGACGAACCCCTCGGGCACTCGGTCCGGAAGTGGCCTTCCTGGCCACACAGGAAACATCTCCCTCCCCGCTGCGGGCACTGTGGTGGAATATGGGGACTACCACAGATCACGCACTGGGGAGGTCTGTGTCGGTCAGAACCTTCTCGCTGAGCTGCCGAGCCACGTCCACGCTGCTGGCTCCTAGGGTGCTTCGGCGGCCTCCTAAAGTGCGTCTGACTCGCACCCTCAGCCACGGGCCTTTTGCCCTTACCCTTGTCCATGCCTTCCCTTCTCTCCTGTACCTCAGCCGCGCCGCTCTCCACAATGAGCGCGCGATTCACCACCTCCCGGTAGGTTTGGAGATTAGAGGATTGCACGAACCGGAAGATAGATGGTCGCAATCCACGCTCGAAGATGCGGGCCTTGTTCTCGTAGTCCCGCACAACGAAAGGCACGCAATGTAGAAGCCGAGAAAACTCCTTCTCAAACTCGGCCACTGTTCGGTCTCCCTGGCGCAACTCGCGCAAGTCTTGCTCTATCTTCCTCTTGACGATGTCGAAAAAGTAGTGCGCCAGTAGAAGTTCCTTGAACTTCTTCCAAGTAATGGCCGCAAGGTTGGTGTTAGGGTTCTCCTGGGTATCCAAGCACCAGCGGTAGGCCTCGCCGTCCAAGTGGTGAGTGGCGAGCCAAACACGATCCCTCTCCTCCACGAAGGTGTCGCGGAAGAGCTTCTCCATGTGCATCAACCACTTCTCCACGATCCAGTAGTCGACCTTCTCTCCGTCAAAGATCCGGGGACTGCACCTCCTGAACTCATTAAGGCGCTCCATAAGCCGGTCCCGCTCCTCTCCAACAGCTGTCATGGGAAAATCCGCCCCCGCCAGAGGCACCTAAGTTGGGGTTGCCGCAATCACCTCCTCCCGTGGCGCAACCGCAGGTGTCGTCCGAGATGTGTCGAGAGCAGGGGACGACCCTCGGGGTGCAACCACCTCTACCGGCACGGGTGGTGTAGGAACCTGGGCCTCTCTGCCCGCCGCCTGCTACATCAGTAGGTGATCCAGGCGCTTCATTCGCGCCTCCTGTCGGCGCGCTGCCTCTGCGTGCTGCTGAGCCGCCGCGGTCTGCTGTGCGACCAAGTCGGTGAGGGCCGCAAGCTGGCCCCTCAACTCACGGACCTCGCTGGATCCGAAGGTGGCGGAGGTCTCGACCTCCTCCAAGTGTGCCGCATTATCCGCTCCGGCAGATTGAGAGCGAGTGATCGGCATCCCACCACAACATTATAAAAGCGCAAGTTAGTAAAACCCACGCTATCAAATCCCCGCTCAAGTAGATAATACCCAAATCATGCGAAAGTAAGGAAGTGTGCTTCATTACTAACTCTCGATGTTACGTTGTCGACTGCCAACGTAACCCTCCGCGAAGTTAGAATCCATACACTTCGATTAAACTTCAACTTTTTAGAGCTATAAAGAAACCCAATCAAGATACTTTCGCTTACAAGTGAAATAGACATCGTCTCTCACGAGCCTATTTTCTATAGTCCAACCGGCCTAAGATTTGCTAAGTCCACTAAGACTCAACCCTAGGCTCTGATACCAAAATAATCTGTCACGCCCCGGGACCCAGCGGAAGCCCGCCCGGTGCGTGTCCAGACCCGCCATACGTCTAAAACATATAAGGCATCTAAAATAAAAGATAAATGAAGCAATAATAGAAGAATATCTAGAAGTATCAGAGCAAAGTACAACTAGATTCTACAATAGAGAAGATAAACAAAAGGCTAAAATTCACTAAATAAAACAATAAAATAGTACATCAAAAATCCAAATACAAAAGCTAAGAATAATATAAAGGTGGTCTCTATACATGGTACCAAAACTCTCCTTACCAAAATACAAAAAGGAGAGTAAACCACCTAGGAGCGAAAGCAAGCTCCACTATCTAGCTATGCGACTCCCTTGCCGCGATCCCGTGCCTCCGCCGGTACTGAAGGCTCTGAAAAAGAACATCAAACAGAGGGCGTGAGAACTATTAAATAATAGTTCCCAGTGGACAATTACTGACTTCAGCGAAGTGCGCCACTAGGCCGAAAACTGAAAAGGGGGGTAAGTACAAGTATGCAATAAATCATAGGCTACTAACATAAAACTTGCTATAACATGATAGGTCTAGTCAACATGAATTTGCATAAGTATGAAAGCTACTCTAACATGAGTGCATAAGAGTAAAACTAGCATATGTCCACAAGCTAAATAGTAAAATATCATTGTTTACTATTCTAGTCAAAGTCCACTCGGTATACTAAGTCAACAATATCCAATCCTGGAGGATCTACCCATAGGTAATCTGGCATGTGCCGTACCTGATGGCCCCGTGGTAGTCAACATCCCCACTCTAGGAATGAGCCTCCCCCACGGCATCCCACTTCGGCGCCCAATTCCGCACGGGCGAGCATTTGTCGCGATGGCTATCTCCGGAGTGCCGGCTTGTGGGGAGCGACCCTCACAAGTATGTGCGAATGAGCACAATGGCATGCAAGCATAAAATCCGTCTCAAATACCAAGTCATCATGTCTAAAATATGGAATGTGGCAAATATCTCAATGGCCTATCACTATGTCATCATGTCTAAAACATGAAATATAGTCGATGTCACAATGGCCTATCACTTGTCTCTATGTTGCAGTTTAATAGTTTACTAGTTCGGGTGCCCCTTTATGGCACTTTTGCTCACTATATCCAAACATGAGTTTAATGTTCCAAAGTATACATTTCTAGTTCTCTTCATCCCAAGAGACATGTTTCCAACTTATAAGGTAGAATACTATTTATATGCATGAGTATCCAACATAGACCTCTACTACATGGAGTCAAATTTTCATGAAACATAACACATGTATTTAAAGTATTCTAAAATTCATAAAAATTCTATCTAACAAGGATATGTATGCATTTCAATGAAACAACAACATTTAATCACTTAGGAGAGGTTTTCTCCTATTCCATTAAAGCCAAACCCACCGTGACTTTACGAAACCCTTCGTTTACGTCGACGAAGGTGCCTACTACCTTCCTAGTACCCTAAAGGTAATATTAGAAGGGTTAAACAAACGAAACAAACAACTATAGCAACAAACTTTAATCAACCCAACAAATAGGGTGAAAACTCATCGAATACGAAGGAAACTCTCTCGATCTCCAAATAGGAGTTAGAGTCCTTCAAAACTAATCTAAACAAAGGTTCTAAGTCAATCAATTGAGATAAAAAAGCCTCAAATCAAAAATCCCCATTACTAACCCTAATATGCTCAATTTAGGGTTTCAACTTGTAAAATCCACTAAAACATGGATTAAAGAAGAGATTGAGCTTACTAACCTCACAAGGTGCCCCAAACCAAGCTCCAAGCAAGCTAGAGTTGGAGTTCACCCTCCAAACAAGCTCCAACAAAAGCTCCAAAGCTTCTCCAATGGTGAAGAACCAACATAGAGCAAGGAGTAGAAGGAAAAAGAGATCAAAACCAACTAAAATCATCAAAAAAATAGAGAAGAAATCAAAAGGAGAAGGGCTCACCTTGTTCTCCCTTGGTTTGAGCTCAAGAGAGCTCTCCAAGGGGGCTGGGGTAGTATATAAAGAGTTGCAACAATTGCAAACACACCCCTCAACAAAATCAGCTCGCAAAGCAAAGTGTATCGGTACACGAAAAAGTGTATCGGTACAAGTCCTGCGGGACAGCAAACCCGAGCCTCGGGTTGGCAGAAAATCTCATCTGTACCGATACACAGCCCTGCTGAGGCAACCCGAGAGGAGCCTAAGTCCATCATTTTGGCGACCTTAGCACTATTTTAAATACTACAATTCTCGAGATACGAGCCATAGGTCGGACCACTGTCAACGACTCTCCAGAATATCTGGTAAAACTCGAAACATTGATCAAACACTCAAGCCTTGCAACTTGCAAAGGTCTAGTGTGTTACACTTAATTCTAGGGATAGTAGAGATCCCTACCGTTGATTATGCATTTGGCATCCGTGCAGCAGAGGCACGTGGACCCTTGTAGATGGGGTATCCTCTTGTGAGGATTGGATCATACTCACTAGTCTGTTTTCGCTTGTCGGTGGTCGCTCCACTGAAGTAGTGGTCTCCGGAGTACTTCACATTAGGGACAGACGTAGTTGTCCCGCAGGCGGTCTCGGTGTGCGAGTGCAGCTTCTCTTCACCTATGAGATTGAGAGTGAGTCGTGGCGAACCTTCGGGCAAGCCAAGTGGATTGTGTAAAGAACATGAATAGCAAAGTAGAATTGCATTCATTTCCTGATTAGACATAGTGTATGTTGTAGCTTGCATAACTATGTGACATGATACTAGTATGATAGAAGAACTGATGCATATTGACACTGCATATTCATTGATTTCAAAGGCATGGTAGAATAGTTGTTATTTCTATCTATCTATCTATCTATCTATCTGCTTATGCTTGCTTAGACCTAGTGGGAAGATCGGCGGAGTTGGCGGCCGAACCCACTGAGAACTATATTTATATAGTTCTCACCCCACTTTATTGCAGGGCCGAGTACCAGTTTGCCAGGCGAGGACCGCGGCAAGGGCATAGAGCCCTAGTAGATAGCGACTACCTACTGCACTAGAGTACCCCGGGTACTAGAGGATTTTGGGTGTATATCGAATCATCGTTTATGTTTAAAAGAAAAACATGTAAATATTTTGGAAGATGTAAATGTAATAACTTGTGAATGTGTATGATTGTAATAGCTAGAATTCCTCTCTTTGTTTACTTGTATGCTTACTTTTGCTCTTGTATCTGCATGTATGTTTACTTGCTAGTTCATCCTTGTGGATGCTTCGTGTATGTTGTATGTCTACCTGGGCGACTGAAATGTACACGATTGTTGTTGCGAGCCTTGGGCAGATAGGGGAAACTATGTCCGTACGGCGTCTGTTCGACGTGCCCGAACTGGACCAAATTGGTAGCGGTCTCGGGGTGTGACAGTTTAAATGGTACCAGAGCAAGTAAAGAGCAAGTGAGTGCAAGTAAAGAGAGAAGTCTAGGATGGACCTAGGAGACCCTAGGTTGGTAACTCTAGGACTATAGGTACTTGAGTGAGACGTGGACCTAAGCCGTGTGCAGAAGTGATTCGATTGGGTCGAAAGTGTAGTATGTCTCTACTTGTTGTTAGAGATGGATTCAAGTAGTATTGTTTCTTGACTCAAAGTGGTTTGTGTCGGCGGCCGACGACATGACGCTAAGAGCATAGGTTTCGGACCAATAGAGTCTAGGAGTTTCCTACAGGGTCAGGTTGTCAGAGAAGATCCAAACCACTATGCCACAGAGGGGAGGGCCCAGGTCCAAGTACAGGCGAGGAGAGCATTAGGCCCAAATCTGAATAGGGCATTGATTCAAAGGCTTAGAAGCCTACTTATATTTCAATTCTCAGTTTAGTACCATAAGGTTTAACAATTTACATTTTAGCATATTGTTAAGGAAATAAGAAGGCAGGATGTAACTGAACAAAACTCAAATTTTATGGAAATTATTTTTCTATTCTCATCTCCTCCTTTCCTACTCAACCCTAATTATTTCTCTATCTCTTCTCTCTCTCTCCAATTCTTCAATCCTTACTCTTTCCTTCTTATCCTCTTAATCACATCACGATTATCCGAATGAAGCAATTCTTTTGGATTGTGTGTTAATTGAGACCCATCATCCTCGAAACCATCCTCGACTCAACGAAATCTCATCATAGACAGGTTGCATTGAGTCAGGTACGTAACAAATAGTATCAAAGATGTCCAATCTTAGGGCATTGTGTGGTGGAATCGCTTACTAACTCCAATGTCAGCATATTTGAGTTGAACCACGAATAAAATTCCTATGCCGCTCGATATGATCTCAAGTTAGATCTAGGCAAAAGGAATCACCACAGTAATAATCCTAGTCTTTGAACCACCGATCTGAGGTCTAAGGACACCCCCTCTATCCTCAGATCTATAGGATCCCAAATTGGCACGATGACTCTTAGCCAATAGGATTCACTCTTAGGGAACCATCACAAAGCAATACACACACACACACACACACACACACACACACACACACACACACACGAGGCGGCCGCTCATTAAACCTATAGCTGCATTTTAAGGCATATCTTTTGGAGTCAAGATTAGGGGCAAAAGAGGTAATAAGTTCAAATTCAATCAACAAGACTATTTGGAAGGAAAAATATGGCGGAAAAGGACTAGATTAAGAGATTGTGAACATATCCATTCTTTAGAAGAGAGATTTCAGAAGTTGGGAACGGAGCACCAAACTAAGATGGAAGTATTTACTCATCAAATTTCGGAGGTGCGGGAAATTGGACAGAAATAATATAATGCATTACAGGTCGAGGCTACAAGACGGCATGAAGAGCTGCTGAAGCTTTTAACAGCTCAGCCACCTGCATTCAAGACCCAAGGCATGGCGACCTCTCCTGAAAGCAAAATACCACATTACGGCAAACCTAGGAGCAGCACTACCCCACTAACAATTAAGAAGAAAGAGGCAAGGGACTTTTACCTACTCTAGTGAGGCAACTAGAAGTAGAAGAGTACCACACTTCACCATGGACTAATAGGAATCACAATAATCATCGACAACTACCCTATCCCAGGTTACATTTTCCTTCTTTTGTTGGTGAAGACCCTAGAAGTTGAATTGAGAACTGTGAGCAATATTTCGAGTTATACCAGATACCCGAGCACCAATGGTTAAGTGTGGCAACTATGCATTTGATTGGTAAGGTGAAAACATGGAAGCAAGGATATTTCATCAATAAACAGGTGGTTTTGCAGGACGAATTCTGTAATATACCAAAAATTCGGAAAATAAATATCGAACTTTAGTCAAATTGACCAAAGTGCGAGGATGGTACACTTCGGAAGGTCCGAAGGAGTTAAAATGACCAAAAGTGAGTTACGGGAGGTTTTCGAGAGCTAAAATTGTGAAATCTGCATTCTGCAGGTTTTCAGCTCTCGGGGACCGGTCCCTGGTGGGAGAGATTGGTCCCCGAACGCGTATGATTTGAAACAGCCGAAAAATCGGCTAAGTCCTGAGAAAGTAGCTCTCGGGAACCGGTCCCTGTCCGAGAGACCGGTCCCCGAGAGACCGGTCCCCTAAAGAGAGACCGGTTGCCCCGCGCGCAGCAGCTCTGGCTGCGCGGGGAGAGCCTTCGGGAACCGGTCCCTGAAGGAGAGACCGGTCCCCGGCTGCGCGAACTACCCAATTCGGGCAGTGTATTAAAGTAAAAGTTGAGGGGTTTATTAGCAATTTTGCAACCCATGGGTTATGTAGAGGGCTGAGAGAGCCTTTTCTCTCATTCTCTCCCTCTCAAACACTCTCTTCTCTCCCTCTCTCTCTCTAGAAGAAAAAGGAGAAGAAGAAGAAAGGAAGAAAAGAAGGAAAAGAAGGAAAAGAAGGTGAAGGAGAAGATCAAGGAGCAAAGAGGCATCATCTTCTTCCTCTCTAGGGCAAGAAAGGAGCAAGTTTAGAGGTAAGCCTTGCCTCTTCTCATGTTATATTCCAAACTAGGGTTTGGATTAGAGCAAAGATGGTTTTTATAGAGCATTTTGAGTCTTTGAAGCTTTTCTTTTGCTTCATTTGAGATCAAGACCATGAGGTTGGTGTTGGAGGTAAAGCTTGAAGGAGAGCTTGACCCCTTTCATGGTGAAATCCAAACTAGGGTTTGGAATGAGCTAG
Organism: Ananas comosus; assembly: GCF_001540865.1. Classification (NCBI taxonomy): domain Eukaryota; kingdom Viridiplantae; phylum Streptophyta; class Magnoliopsida; order Poales; family Bromeliaceae; genus Ananas; species Ananas comosus. The sequence goes on from NC_033636.1 coordinate 2,609,498, forward strand.
GAATGGTTCTAATGGGCTATTTAGAGTATAATGAAGCTACTTTTGCTTCCCAATGAGATCAAACCCTAGGTTACACATGCAATAGAGCTAGGGCACCCAAATTGGAGCTTTTGCTCATGGGGATTTCTAAGTGAAATTGACCCTTCAAAAACCTAATTGGGGGTATTTCCGACGCATTGGTGTGCTCGGAATAGCGTTTCGAAAAGTGTATGTAAAGTTATGGCCCAATAAGCCTAATTTGGCTTCGTTAAGTCGTGTGTGTTGGCAAGTTTCGTGAAGTGAGTCGGAGTCTTGAAGAATCGGTGCGTGTTGTCGAAGATCGAAGAATTCAAGATTTCGAAGAAGTTGGAAAATAACTCACACCGTGAATCACGATGTCCAGGTAAAGTGTTAATTCATGATCATGGTGATTCATACTTAGTTGTAGACATTAGAATCATAATATCATTGTCTAACGGATTAGAAAGTGCATTGGAACTTTGCAAAACCCGAAACGGCGAAAATTTGCAAAGTGTACCGGTACAGCATCAGAAGTGTACCGGTACAAAATGTGTACCGGTACGACCATCAAGGGTGTAACCGGTTTCACTGTTTCGTCTGGTTTTTCGTTCCGTCATTGTGTAACCGGTGACAGCCTAAAGTGTACCGGTACACAATGTAAAATCGTGAAATCTTTCTAATCCGACTCCAATTGATTCTAAAGTCTATAAATAAGCTATTGGGCTTCTCTAACACATCAAGCATCATAAGAATACATGTTTGAGAAACCCTAGAGGCTCGGATTTCATCTTAAACCTATTTTCTACAAAAAGCCTCTTTTAGATCAAATCGAGATATTGAAATTTGATATTAATATGTCGATTTGATCTCCGCTTCGCTTGGAGTTCTATTCCCTGGTTTTCTACGATACTCCTAAGCGAAGGATCACCATACTCATGATGCTCTTCATGAACGGCGTCGTGGATTCGGCGTGAACAAAGGCGGTTCGTGGATTCGGATCGTTGGCTCGTGGATTCGAGTGGCGTCGTGGATTCGGCGTGATTGAAGCTTCGTGGATTCGAAGTGGAGGCGTTCGTGGATTCGGACGTGAGGGCGTGGACAACCCGGAGGGTAGCGCGAAGATTCATAGGAGGTTAAGAGAGGTAGAGTCCGTGGAGTCGGTAATCACCTTGTAATCTTTTCTCTTAGTGAATTATTTTTTCGCGTGTTGGTCCCGTGGGTTTTTCTCCAAGTTGGAGTTTTCCCACGTAAATCTCGATGTGCTTTTTATTTTCAGCATTTATTTTTATTGCATCGAGATTTGTGATTTTTGGCCGTTCACCTATTCACCCCCCTCTAGGTGATAGATACAATCTAGATAGATCCTTGGGCTCCTCAAAACTTTCAGGGACCCAGCGGAAGCCCGCTCGGCACGTGCACAGACCCGCCGCGTACACCAGACAACCACGATGCACACAAGGCGTCTACCAAAAACTATAAATGAACAAGATAAAGTCCTAACAAGGCTATCAGAGCGAGTAATATAAAATCACTAATGTTCTAGCATAAAGAGATCCACAATATGTACAAAGTGTATACAAGTAAATCCAAAAGTCTAACATAATCTCTAAACCAAAATACAATAATACATCTTTCCACAAAGTATAAAAGAAAGATGATGTCGGGTCCCTCTAAAATAACTCCGTAGGGGCTCTAGCTAGTCGCTAACCCGTTGTCACGATCCCTAGCCACTCCTGATGCGGATTGCTCTGAAACAAACAACAAAACAGAGGGCGTGAGAACTATTAAATAATAGTTTCCAGTGGGCAAGTCGCTGACCTCAGCGAAATACACCACGGCTAACATAGGCATGCTATAAAGGAAGGTAATTAAGCAATTATATAAAAGCAAGTACTTAAACGAGATTAAACATGGACATGCCTCTACTATAATTTTAACTATCATGTATATGATGTTCTACTTTCACTTGATCAACTATATGTCAATGATGATTAACATGCCAAATCAGATGTATGCCATTGTCTATAACATGCATAATCATAATGTCCATAATGCTACATAGAGTAAATTATGCTTTTCATTGTTATTCTATTCATGCATCCATACAATCGATGTAGATGTAAAAATACTACCACTAGAGTGTCAATGCTATGAATGACTAACACAAGGTCCACAATATGCACTATCATGCATGTCCACTAGACCAACTAATGTGCACCATCTAGTAGTAGTTTCCACATTACGCTTTAAGTACCATAGTTCAATCCTCGTCATGGATTTACACGTGTGTAGTTCGGCTTGCGCCGTGCCAAAAATGGCTCCGTAGTAGTCAACATTCCCACTCTAGGAATGAGCCTCCCCCACGGCATCCCATTTCGGCGCCCAATCCCGCCCGGGCGAGCTTGTGTTGCGTAGGCTATCTCCGGAGTGCCGGCTTGTGGGGAGCGACCCTCACAAGTATGTGCGAATGAGCACAATGGCAAGCAAGCATGGTCAATAGTATCCAGCTCCCGGTCATCATGTCTAAAACATAGAATAAGTACCAACGACCCAAAGGTCCAATAAAGTATCCCATTGTGAAGGTTTAGTCATTTACTAATCCAAATGTCACTGCATGATGTTCACGTTTACTATGTCAAGTATAAGTCACCAGTTTATAAGCACATAACACTTGTCATTATCCTATCTAGGATAGTTCACAATTTCATGCAAGTCTCCAACTAGGTTCATGACATGCAATTCCAATAATTGTTCAAAGAAATGTTTACTATGCCATATGCAAAAGAACTATGAAATGTCCACAAGTAGCCCAATGCATATTATGCACATGCCTTTCCACTAACATTCCCACTGTCACGCCCCGAGCCCCCGCCTATTTGGCCAGAATTGGGCACGTCGAGAGACTGCCGAACGGACAGAGTCTCTCCTGTACGTCCTAGGCGTCGCAATCAATATAATACAAGAAGTTCCAACCAGGAACAGTATTCAACATACAGATTGCATAAGGAAGTATCAAACAACATAAACAGCTAGACTATTACAAGCATTCCCACAACATGCATTTTACATCCCATTTACAATTCATTTTACAATCAACTTCCAAATACAATCAAGGTTATTACAACTTTTACTTATTTACAAATTTGATACATCTTGTTCTTTTCATTTTCCCTCTACCCCTAAGCTATGCCAACTCGGGATACCGCTATCTCTGGTCTCTAGGTAGGGCACTATCAATGGAGCGATGCCCTTGCCTCGCGCTGCCGCACCGCTCACGTGCAAACCTGTAACCCCCAAAACCACACGAGGGTGAGAACTATATAAATATAGTTCCCAGTGGGTACAGCCACCCAAGGGAAAAGCTCGACCAATAGGTCCAAGGAGGCACTACAATATGTTAGTCCAACAATATCCAACAGATATATATATATTCAAATTAAAATATATGTCATGCCTCACAATATGCAATATAAAATCATGCAACTATGCAACTACGGAGTTCACTAGTAGATCCATGGATACTACTTTCGATCTTGCCAATCATAGCTCATGCCATCTAGCTGTAAGGTTCTACTTACCTTAGCTCCACAGCTCAACCTCAACTAGTGTCTAAGGTCTCTACTGCCTTAGATCATATCATAAATCACTAGCCTTTAAGGTTTCTACTATCCACCCGACTCGGCCTTGAGTCAATTATCGCGGACTATCGCGCACTAGCTGCATCTCTACCACAGCCTGGCTACCGTCACAGCCTACCGCATCTCTTGACTTAGCTATCTGGTGGCGAACGCGTTGTCTTTACCCAGCAAGGTCTCAAGTCATGACTTAGCCATCTGGCGGCGAACTAATCGCATCTCACCAAACAATGGTTCAGGTCACGACTCAGCCATCTTGCGACGCACGCATTGCCCTTACCCAGCAATGGTTCAAGTCAATCCAGGCTGTTAAGGATTTTCTATGTTGGCGGATTTCGTAAAGTCAAATGGAGTCTTGCAAATCATAGCTCATGCCATCTAGCTCTAAGGTTCTACTTACCTTAGCTCCACAGCTCAACCTCAACTAGTGTCTAAGGTCTCTACTGCCTTAGATCATATCATAAATCACTAGCCTTTAAGGTTTCTACTATCCACCCGACTCGGCCTTGAGTCAATTATCGCGGACTATCGCGCACTAGCTGCATCTCTACTACAGCCTGGCTGCCGTCACAGCCTACCGCATCTCTTGACTTAGCTATCTGGTGGCGAACACGTTGTCTTTACCCAGCAAGGTATCAAGTCATGACTTAGCTATCTGGTGGCGATGTGACGCCCCGACTTCCCACGGGGTCACCCATCCTAGGACTACTCCCGTCCTAGCACGCTTAACTCTCTTAACCTCTTGGGTCTAGCCACCACCCAAAATGCTTAAGCCGGGTTAAGAGTTTAGCCCTATTATATCTCATATATAGGACTATCTGGGATCTCACAGGCGAACTAATCGCATCTCACGAAACAATAGTTCAGGTCACGACTCAGCCATCTGGCGACGCACGCATTGCCCTTACCCAGCAATGGTTCAAGTCAATCCAGGCTGTTAAGGATTTTCTAGGTTGGCGGATTTCGTAAAGTCAAATGGAGTCTTGAAGAGTTGATCGCGGTAGTTTGAAGAGAAGATTCAACTTGAAGAGCAAAGACTCATTTGAAAAGCTCGGCACCTCAGGTATAAAGAATAGATTATTTTTGGTGATTTTATCTAACTACAATAAGTTTAGAAGACTTGGATTGCAATAGAAAACACAAACTGAGGTTTTCAATATGCTGGGACCGGTCCCCTTAGATGAGAGACCGATTCCCGAGAGTTCTCTCTGCGTGGATGTCTAATGCAACCGGTCTCCTAATCTGAGGGACCGGTCTCCTGGTCGGTGCAACCGGTCTTTGTCATGAGAGACCGGTTCCCGAACGTTGGGATTTTTGACTCGCAGGGAGAGACCGGCCTCTGGCATGAGAGACCGGTTCCCGAACATTGTGTTTTCTGTCACGCAGCGAGAGACCGGTCTCCCATTCAAGGCACCGGTCTCTGACAGACCGGTCTCCTCGAGAGGACCGGTCCTTGAGGATGACACCAGTTTTTAAAATAGACTTTTTGCAATCCTAGTCTACTTCTAAGTCTTCTAAACTTATAAATAAGCCATGGGGGTTATCATATGGGTTGAGGATTTGAATTTCTACTGTTCAAAAACCCTAGAAACTTATTTTCATGTTCCAATGATTCTATTCATATAACAAGTTTCATATAATCATTGATCGACTTGATTCTTCAATTTTAACTCAAGATATTCGTTGAGAATCAAGTAGATGTTTGATTAGAAAGTGAACCCTCATTGCTTATGGGATTCTAAGTCTTAATCACCACAAATCATCAATTCTACAAACTCCGGAAGGAGATTCGGCGCGTGGATCTCGCGTGGAGCCGAGGACTCGGTGGACGCTTCGAGGAGCTGAGGCGTTGACGCAGCAAGGAGTTGCAGCGGGGTCGATTGGAGGATTCCTATCGATCGAGGACCGGCGAAGAACATCAACAACAGGAATTCGGTAAATTGAGTCTTGTATTTTGGTTAAATCACTTGTACTCAAGTTTTCTTAGTGAATTTTCTTCGCGTGATCGGTCCCGTGGGTTTTTCACTCCGGATTGGAGTTTTCCTACGTTAAAATCTCGGTGTTTTGTTTTTATTTTCCGCTATTCTTTTTATTTGCATCGAGAAGTTTTGTTTGTGCCGTTTTACACCTATTCACCCCCCTCTAGGTGTTATTTATCTTTTAGATCCTCGGGATCCATATCTTACAAGTGGTATCAGAGCGGGTATAGGTTGTAAATCATGGCCGAAGGCGATAACATCAATCGACCCCCTCTTTTCGATGGCACTAATTACGCTCATTGGAAAGTCCGTATGAGGGCGTTTCTTATTGCCATCGACGAGCGGGTATGGCAAGCCATTGAATTTGGTTGGAAACATCCTACCGAAATTGTCAAGAATGTTACCGGTCCGAAACCTAGAAATAAATGGACGAAAGAGAAAAACGAACTATCTTCATTCAACGGGAAAGGTATCAATGCTTTATTTAATGCCTTAAATCAAACTGAATTTTTTCGTGTCTCGGCGTGTGAAACCGCCAAAGAGATTTGGTACACTTTACAAGTTACACACGAGGGTACAAGCTTGGTAAAGATTCAAAAATTACAAATGCTTACTAGTAGATTTGATTCTATCCGTATGAAAGAACATGAATCTTTTACCGAGTATTATACTCGTTTGCAAGACATTGTAAACACGTGTGCTAACTTAGGCGAGAAGATTCCGGATTCCAAAATTGTTAGAAAAATTTTGAGGACCCTTCCCTAACGATTTCGTCCTAAGGTTGCGGCCATTGAAACGGTAAAACATCCGGATGAACTTAAGGTAGAAGAATTAGTAGGTGCACTTCAAATGTATAATATGACTTTTCCTTCTAATTCGTCTTCTTCCAAATCTTCTTCTAAAGCTTCAGGGATGGCTCTAAAATCAACAAAAAGAGATGACACTACAACTTCATCGGACTCGGCGTCGGAGCAAACATTGGAGGAGTTTGAAAAGCAACTAGCGCTTCTAACGAAGAAGTTCCGTCGGAACTTTAGAAAGAAGTTTCCTCCCAAGGCTACTTCCTCCAAGTCAAGCAAATCAAAAGGGAGTTCTTCTTCATCTTCTTATTCTAAGAATAAAAAGTCCAAAAGCTCTTCTAAAGATTTTTCAAAAGAGAAGAAAACTAATGAAGGTCAAATCCAATGCTATAAGTGTAGAGGATTTGGTCATATTGCATCGGATTGCCCTAATAAAAAATCTTTGAAAAAGAAAGCAATGCAAGCTATCACTTGGGATGACTCGTCTTCGAGTGAGACATCTTCAAGTGATGAGGATGTTAACGCTATGGCACTTATTGCACATGACTTTTTTATGTGTTTAGCATCTACAGATTCTATCTCTATGTCATCCCTGCATGAAAAATCTTATTCGGAGAACTCATCGGATGAAGAATCGGATGAAGATGACATGGTCGCAGCATATCAACAATTGGTAGTCGAATCAAAGAAGGTGGCAAAACATAACAAGAAGTTGCGGCGAAGTCTACATGACTTAGAACAAGAGAATTCAAGATTGGCCTCATTGTCAAAGGATCTAGAACAAGAAAGAGATGGTTTGACTAAGGCCTACAATTCTTTATTTGAGAAGTGTACATTACTTGAAAAGGAAAAGGAGACTCATGTTGAAAACATCAATTTTCTTACCAAGCAATACTCGGAAGCTAGAGAAGCAAATATGGAATTCACCAAGACGATTATTCAACTTAAATCAGATTTAAATCAATTCTTGTCTGGCTCTAGCAAACTTGATAAGATGCTTGGACTTGGTCAAACAAATAAACTTGGACTTGGATACGAACAGACGTATATTGATCAAGCAATGAAGAAAGATGACGAACACTCGACAAAAGCAGTTCCTAAGCTTTATGGTAAGTTCGTCCCTCCTAAAAACACTTTGGCTAACAAAACTTGTCATCTTTGTGGTGTTTTAGGACATATAAAGAAATTTTGCAAACAAAAGGGTAAGAGCTCCACAACACCCTTGAATCAAAGAACATCTTTAATGCCCATGAAGAATGATCCTAAATCAAAAGGGAAGTCAACTTGGACTCTAAAGAAGGATGATCATATGAAGAAACAAATATGGACACCAAAGAAGAATATTCCGAAATCAAAGGCAAAACAAGCATGAAAACCAAAGAAGGAGGATCTGAAGAAGAAGTTAATTCAAATCGTCGACAAGCCACGATCACCAAAAGCAAGTGAACCGACGCAACCCAAAACACGTAAGGTTTGGGTGCGCAAAGGTGAACTCTTCCTATGCCTTGTCATTCACACTTCGCTTCTTGCTTACGATAATACTTCTTGGTATCTGGATAGTGGTTGTTCCTGTCACATGACCGGTGATAAAAATTGGTTTACTTCTTTAAATAAAATCTCCGGAGGACTTGTTGTTTTTGGAGACGGTCGATCGTCAAAAATCGTCGGAAAAGGAACAGTGACTATCTCAGATCGCCCTACTTTGAATGATGTTTTTTATGTTGAGGGGCTAAAATCTAATCTCGTAAGCATAAGTCAATTGTGTGATGATGGGTATTCTGTGACGTTTTCTGATAAAGAATGCTATGTGACTCGAGATGATAATCTTTTCTTAAAAGGAGTTAGATCTCAGAATAACATAACACTGTTATGTAGTTCCTAGTTCTTCAACTGAACATTGTAACCTAGCGTCATTAGAGACTGAAACTTTATGGCATGAACGACTAGGTCACATGAACTTTAAGGAACTATCCAAGATAACTAAGAAGGAGGTTGTTAGAGATGTACCTAAGATAGACTTCAAAGAGAACACTGTGTGTGAGGGTTGTCAATTGGGGAAACAAACTAGATCCGCACATAAGAATGTGAACCACTTAGGGACATCTAAACCGTTAGAATTACTTCACATGGACTTGATGGGACCATCTAGGATTCAAAGTTTGGGTGGAAAACGTTATATCCTGCTTATTGTTGATGATTTTACTCGATTTGTATAGAGTGCCTTCTTACATGAAAAAGCTGATACTTTTAATTCTTTTTCTGAGATTTGTCTTCGTCTTATGAATGAGCGTAATGATAAAATTGTATGTATTCGAAGTGATCAAGTGGAAGAATTCAAAATTCAAAATTTGTTGATTTTTGTGTTTCAGATGGCATAAAATATAAATTCTCGGCTCTTTATACACCTCAACAAAACGGAGTGGTAGAACGTAAAAATCAGTTTGTACAAGAGATGGCACGTGTTATGCTTCATAGTAAGAAAATTGCTTTACATTTTTGGGCCGAAGCGGTTAACACGGTAGTCTATGTTATCAATCGGATTTATGTGTGTCCGGGTACTTTGAATACTCCGTATGAACTTTGGCTTGGTAGGAAACCTAATATTAAATACTTTCTTGTCTTCGGGAGTAAATGTTTTATCCTTCGGGATCGTGAAAATCTTGAAAAATTTGACTCCCGAAGTGACAAGGGGATCTTTCTTGGTTATTCTACTACAAGTCGTGCTTATCGTGCGTACAATTTTCGATCTAAGACGGTGATAGAATCTATCAATATAAAAGTAGATGAAGCTTCTTCTGTAAGTTCTTTTATAAATGGTTCTTCTAATTCTCTGGTGAATGATGATGATAATGATTCTCCATTTGTATTGCCTGTGAATGATGATGTTTCTGCATTTGATTATCCTATTGCATCTTCTGAAAATGTTGCATCAAATGATTTATCTAAGCCTCAAAGCACCTCATCTGAAATCCCTAGCACATCACCTGAGACTACATCCCTGACAGAGTCAAGAGATCATCCTTTATCGAATGTTATTGGGGATCCTAATGTTGGTGTACGAACTAGAAGTCAACTTCAATGTGAATTTGCATGTTATGTATCTCTAATTGAACCAAAGAATATTGACGAAGCTCTTCTTGATGAATATTGGATAAATGCCATGCAAGAAGAACTTGGTCAATTCATCCGCAATGATGTATGGGAATTAGTGCCACGCCCTGAGCAACAAAATGTTATTGGTACTAAATGGATTTTTAAAAATAAGAAAAATAAGGATGGTACAATTGTTCGAAATAAAGCTAGACTTGTTGCTCAAGGTTACTCACAAATTGAAGGGATTGATTTTGATGAAACCTTCGCCCCAGTTGCTCGACTCGAATCTATTTGTATTCTGTTCGCGATAGCTTGTCATTTTAAAATTACTCTTTATCAAATGGATATCAAAAGTGCATTTTTGAATGATTTTCTAAAAGAGGAAGTTTATGTGGAACAACCAAAAGATTTTATAGATTCTAAATTTCTAAATCATTTTTTTCGTCTTAAAAAGGCACTTTATGGACTCAAACAAGCACCGCGAGCATGGTATGAACGATTAACCAAATATCTTTTAGAAAAGGGGTACAACCGAGGGGTAGCGGATAGAACTCTTTTACTAAACACACTAAAATGACTTTATTGTGGCACAAATTTATGTGGATGACATTATCTTTGGTGCAACTAAAGATACTGTTGCGACTGAATTTGCAAAGTTGATGACTAGTGAGTTTGAGATGTCTATGATGGGAGAGCTTTCATACTTCCTTGCTCTTCAAGTTAAACAATCAAAGGAAGGAATTCATTTGTCTCAAACCAAGTACGCAAAGGAATTGGTTAAGAAATTTGGTTTGGATGGAGCAAAGGATTTTGATACACCGATGGGAGCAAGTAATAAAGGACTTGGAGTAAATGTTGAAGGACAGAGTGTGGAGGAGAAATAGTACAGAAGCATGATTGGGAGCCTATTGTACTTGACTGCGAGTAGACCAGATATTGCTTTTAGTGTTGAACTTTGTGCTCGCTATCAAGCTAATCCTAAGGAAGTTCATCTGAAAGCGGTTAAACGGATCATTCAGTACGTTAATGGTACAACTGCATATGGCCTCTGGTATCCTATGGAACATCTCTTGATCTGATTGGATACTCAGATGCTGACTGGGCTGGCTCTGCGGATGATCGGAAAAGCACTAGTGGAGCTTGTTTTTACCTTGGACATTGTTTTGTTGCGTGGCATAGTAAGAAACAGAACTGTATTGCTCTTTCCACTGCCTAGGCTGAGTATATTTCTGCCGGCAGTTGCTCTACACAGTTACTGTGGATGAAAAGCTTATTGAGTAACTATCGGATCTCCTCCACCACTTTTACAATTCTTTGTGACAACACGAGTGCTATTAATATTTTCAAAAATCCTGTTTTACACTCACGAACAAAGCATATTGAACTAAGATATCACTTTTTGAGAGAATTGGTTGAATCAAACGTTCTTCAACTTGAATATATTTCAACTAAAAATCAACTCGCAGATATTTTAACAAAACCTTTGGATCAAAAACTTTTTCTACATTTAAGAAATGCTATTGGTATAAATCCTTCAAACTAGACATATTCCATTGGGCCATAGATCATGTGCATGTTGGATTTTGTTTCTGTGCATTTTTTCGTTTTTTCCTGATTATTCTTGAGAGACGATTGAATTTCATGAATGATGTCGCTGTTTTTGTGAGATAAATTGGTTTCTGTTAGCTCTATCTTATGACTTTAATTGTTTCATATTAAGTTTCTGATTGATCACTGTCAATGTTATTCTCTACTGTCATAATTTTTGAACGATCAAATCATTGAAATCCTGTTCAGTATACTGAATTAAATTCAACACCTCATGATTAGAACTTTGAATGTTGCAATTGTTTGTTTGATTATTAGTTGTGAGATGAATAACTCTTTGTCTATTTTTGAAATTGCAATAATATTTTTGACTTGAGGGTTGCACTAATTTAGGGCGAGTCTTTCCGACTATGGTTATGAAAGTATCTTAAATTCAAAAAAATGTGGAAAGAGTTACATCCCTGTTGGGAGTGTAAAAACTACCACCACATGGAGGAAAGAGCTACCACCCCGGTCGTCCGGTCAGTGTGTGCAGCTACCACATGATGATCAATATATCTCTATGTGCTAAAAGCCAATAAAGAATAAATAAATATGAGATGTTATGGAAATGGTAAAATTCTAATACTATATTTAAGACATCTCTTAGGGGATATAAGGTGGTTTGTTAAAAGATGCTCAAAGAGCCACTCCTATCTCGATTTATGTGCATAACTCAAATTGAAAATATTCTTTTAATTTCATGATTATGAGATTTATTTATTCAATTTCTTAACAAATATGATGATAAAACGATACAATTAATCCCTAGATCTTGCATGATGTGTGGAATTTTATTTGATACTTATCAAGAATTTTATTTGATTTTCGGATCAACAGTGTTTGACAAATTGAATATCTTTGAGATTGATTTTTCAAAATTTATTTATGAAATTTTATTGGAAGTCTTTGGGGATAGATATTATGTATTCTTGATGTTGGACATGTTGAGGATATTATATAAAATTTTTGAAAATTATGAACGAAGATTTCATTTTTTTTGGTTTTGGCTCTGGGACCGGTCCCCGATTTGGAGAGACCGATCTCTCCGCCCGAACCGGATTTAAGGGTTTGCGGTCTGTTATTTTTTCACTTTACCAATTTCGTTCAAACTCCTCTTCTGAGCTTCTAATATCCCCAGGGCATTTTTGGTTGCTTTCTTCATCATTTTACACTTGATTTAGGTATGATTCTCGGATTTTGTTTCTTTGTTGCATTATAATCCGAATTTTTGCTTTATTTTTAATTTTTAGGGCTTGTTCTCATTATGATTGTTGAATCTCTTCGTTTATGCCCTGATCTTCCCTCAAAGAATGTTAGTTAGGATTTTCACACATTGTTTCATACCTTGATACAATTGTTTGGTTGATTTTGCAAAGTTTTCATCATCAAACCCTAATTTTTCAATTTTTTTGAAAAAAAAGTGATTTTACAGATTTTGATGCATAATGTAATCATTGTTTTCATGCTTATGTGGCCCTAGGATTATCTAGCATATTACATATCAACTTGCTAAAGTTTTTAAAAAATAAAAATAAAAATAAAAATAAAAATAAACCAACAGTTCTTATGTTCAATATGTGTAAATTGTCGTATTTACAGGGTCTTCTTCAAAAAAGTACTCGTGGCTGCTTGTTTTTGTGGTGCTTATGGCTGGTGGTGGCCGTGGGAGTAAGCGTCAGCGTGCTTCGACCAAGCGTCCTGTTGAGCAACATTGAGAAGATGAGGGGAGCGAGTATACTCCAGGTGAAGAATCTGAATCTGATGAGCCCGATTGGGAGGTACTTACTCCTGAAGTGCTTTCGAAGAAGAAGGGTAAAGCTCCCGCAGAAAAAGAACGAGAGAAGGGAAAAGGAAAAGGAAAAGGAAAAGGTACTGAAAAGGGAAAGGGCAAAGCCACTGCTCAAGGGACAGATACGGGAGGTCGAAGAAAGTCAGGTGGATTTGAGATTAGAGAGCCTGTTTTTGAGCCTCCGCGATATTCTGTTCAGGATGTTGATTCCCGCCGACGATCCATGTACTCCTCAAAGCACTGCATTGGTGAACGTGATGTAAGCGTCGCAGATATTATTGAGCGTGTGCCGGAATTTCAAGCTCTATTTGAAAATGGTAATTTGCATGAAATTTGTAGCTTTTCGGAGCAATCAGGTTTCTGCTTGGAGCTTATTAGGGAATTTTATATGCGAGCGGGACATCTGATTGACTCTTATAGCGGCCCATACAGGTTCACTACTTCGGCACGAGGCGTCGAGTTGTCTATTACGCCTGATACGATAGCTTCTGTGCTGGAAATAGAAGCTCGTACCGATGGAATTGAGTACTTACAGGCCGGATTTGATTCGTTTCGGGATTGGGCGCGTATTGTGAATGCAATCTGCATGCCGGGAACTGAATCTAATGGAATTATGGTTTTATCTAAAGATTTTAAGATGGAGTATCGTTTTCTGAACTTCGTGGTTTGTTATAACATTTTGCCCTTGGCAAACACGAAGATTCTGCGTTGGGATCGTCTTCTTTATATGTACTTGTTGGGTCACCCGGACATTGTACAAGCAAAGAACATAAACATGAACATTCCGTTTTTAATTTGGGGGCGGATGGCCAAGGACATCAAGACATCAGGGCAGAATGACAGGTTGCCATTTCCATTGATTATTATGCGGATTCTGCGAATGTATGAGGTGGATACTCGTTGTGCGTCATACGAGCATAGTCTTGGGAGGATAAGTGACACGACGTTTGTGAAGTCCTCTGTGCAGCTTCGAACTCCGTCTAAACGAACTTCTTCACCTACTGCTGCTCCACCTCCTGCTGCTCCTAGTTCTTCCCGTCCTTCTATGGATATTTCTGAGGAGGATATCTCGGTTTCATCCGTGTATCGTGAGCAACATAGATTATCTGAAGAGCTTCAAAAACTTTCAGCGGATCAGGCTCAGATAAGGAAGGATATGAGCAAGATTAGATGATTAATGAAAGTGATCTTCGATAAATTAGGTTGTTGTAGCTCCGATCTTCCTCCGCAGGGTGATGACTCCGACTGAGTGGTGCGGGGTTCCTCCTTTTATCGTTTTGTCGGTTTCTTGACAAAAAGGGGGAGATGATGATGATGTTTTTTAGTTAATTTTAGTTGTTAGATGCATGATTTTAGATGTTAGATGCATGTGTAGGTGCATGATGCTGTGCTGATGGTGATGTTTTTAGATGAGATGCTGATAATGATGTATTAAGATATGACTGTTTATGTTTGATCGTTAATGAAATTTCTTGGATCTTGATTGTGTTTTGAAAATGTTTATTGCAGGAACTTTCAAGACTTCAAGACTTCATGTCTAAGTCATAGAGTTTGTAGTAAGATTGTGAAAAAATATAATTTTTTCTTTTATTGAATCGATCATGCAGGAGATTGTCGTTTGGTGATTGCGATGATCTTCTTTTTATTGTTTCTGAGTTGTGTACGAGTGTTGTAATATGTTTTGTCACGAAATCGCCAAAGGGGGAGATTGTTAAGGATTTTCTAGGTTGGCGGATTTCGTAAAGTCAAATGGAGTCTTGAAGAGTTGATCGCGGTAGTTTGAAGAGAAGATTCAACTTGAAGAGCAAAAACTCATTTGGAAAGCTCGGCACCTCAGGTATAAAGAATAGATCATTTTTGGTGATTTTATCTAACTACAATAAGTTTAGAAGACTTGGATTGCAATAGAAAACACAAACTGAGGTTTTTAATGTGCTGGGACCGGTCCCCTGAGATGAGAGACCGGTTCCCGAGAGTTCTCTCTGCGTGGATGTCTAATACAACCGGTCTCCTGATCTGAGGGACCGGTCTCCTGGTCGGTGCAACCGATCTCTGTCATGAGAGACCGTTTCCCTAACGTTGGGATTTTTGACTCGCAGAGAGAGACCGGTCTCTGGCATGAGAGACCGGTTCCCGAACGTTGTGTTTTCTGTCACGCAGCGAGGGACCGGTCTCCCATTCAAGGCACCGGTCTCTGACAGACCTGTCTCCTCGAGAGGATCGGTCCTTGAGGACGACACCAGTTTTTAAAATAGACTTTTTGCAATCCTAGTCTACTTCTAAGTCTTCTAAACCTATAAATAAGCCATGGGGGTTATCATATGGGTTGAGGCTTTGAATTTCTACTGTTCAAAAACCCTAGAAACTTGTTTTCACGTTCCAATGATTCTATTTATATAACAAGTTTCATATAATCATTGATCGACTTGATTCTTCGATTTTAACTCAAGATATTCTTTGAGAATCAAGTAGATGTTTGAGGAGGGACTGTTGGAGCTCGGATTCGTCGCCGCCGTAGTGCCGCGGAGTCGTTCGAGCACACGTTTGTCGTCGTGGTGCTGTGAGGAGCTCGGGCGGGCCTGGATTGGACGACGTGGCGTCGACTCTTGAAGGTTTTCAAGGTGAGTGTTCGGTTGGAATCACCTCAATTACTTTAGCATCATCAAATTTGAGCTTAAGTGCTATTTTGCTTTTTTTCGCCGTCGATCGTTGGTGTTTCAGCTCGTACTCGGCGTAGGAGCGTCGGTTTTCGACGAGACTTGGTTTGTTGGATTCAAGACTTCGAGAGGAATCAACAAAGCCCTTACTTACTAGATTTGGTGAAGGTTAGCTTGGTCAAATCCCTTTTCTACTCTGTTACTGCGAGATTCGGACTGAATTGGTGGATTTTGATCATAGAGCTTGGAGTTAGCTCGAGTACTAGACTTGGAGGATTCCAGTTGATCCAGCAGGGCTCACTTTGGTTCGAGGCTTCGTTCGCTGCTAGGAGCTAGCTTCTTGAGGTGGGTTTACATCGGTTTTACTCCTAAGTTCATAATCGTCGACATGTATAGATTTCGATTTTGGATAATCTATTCTAGCTCGAATTCATGGATTATTTTGTAGATTGCAAATTTGAATTTGGAACATGTGGTAATAAATTGAGTAGTTAATACATGTTGGACTTGGACTTGACTTAGGAGAAAACGCGATAATGATCGGCATATGCTTAAACTGCCTGATTTAGCTCTAGGAGCCGTTATTAAATTGTACTGTCGCAGTATCTTCGAGACGAGTACTCCAGGTAGTTTAGATTATATTTACGCTCGTGCTGGTACGCCGAGTGAATTTTTACAGGGTCATTTGGACTATTTCGGACTTTTGGGCGCCGTTGGGGTGGACGGTGGGCCCGGTTCGCCGTTTTGGCGTCAGATTGTGCCGAGGGCACGTTACTTGTTGGTTGTTAGACTAGTTAGAGTCGGTTACTTGGACTTTGGCTTGACAGAGCCTGATTGAGCTCGACAGAAATACGCTGCATACTCGGTTGGGTAGCGCCCACGAGTGCCACTCCGGAGACGGGCTTTGTGCTTTTGCGTTGGTGTCGCTCATGCCGGTTGGACTTGCTTTCCACGGACCAGTTAGTGTGGAGGTAGCTAGATAGTCGCAACTGGGCAGGGACGGGTGTATTCACAGTCCCAGGGACGGGTATGTTTACAGTCCCGATTGGATTGGGTCAGATTTGATATTTCCTACAGTTGGTTAGTGTAGAGCATGATAGTGTAGTGATTTGTAGCGGTTGAGTTTATTTCCTGCATTTTCCTACTATCTTGGCTCCCCTCTGTAGACTTAGTGGGTGGACCGATGTTGTTTTGGGCGGCACCCACTGAGGACTACTTGTTTTTACAGTAGTTCTCACGCCCAGTTGTTACCCCTGTTTTGCAGAGCCATAGGTTTCGGCTGCTGCACCTTCCGAGGCAGATCGAGGTAAGGGCGTCGCGAGTTAGAGCCCTACCCGACGTGCTGAGTTAGAGGTGCCCCTACTGCAGGTAGATGTTTTGTTTCGAGTTTATGTACATAGTAGACTTAACTCGCTAGTGCGAGTAACTTTATATTTTGGATTGGGACTAGGTATATGAAACTCAGTTTGTTTAGCTTCTGTTTTCTCTAGCAGCTCTCTACTACTGTTCGTAGTAGTGTTTGATTTACAGGTATAGTTGTCGCTTCGTATACAGAAAAAATTTCTTTGTATACGGCGGATTTGTCGGCGTGCCCAGGGAACGAGACATCCGGGGCGTGACAGATTAAGTTGGTATCAGAAGGTGAACCCTCATTGCTTATGGGATTGATTCTAAGTCTTAATCACCACAAATCATCAATTCTACAAACTCCGGAAGGAGATTCGGCGTGTGGATCTCGCGTGTAGCCGAGGACTCGGTGGACGCTTCGAGGAGTTGAGGCGTTGACGCAGCAAGGAGTTGCAGCGGGGTCGATTGGAGCATTCCTATCGATCGAGGACTGGCGAAGAACATCAACAATGGGAATTCGGTAAATTGAGTCTTATATTTTGGTTAAATCACTTGTACTCAAGTTTTCTTTAGTGGATTTTCTTCGCGTGATCTGTCCCATGGGTTTTTCACTCCGGATTGGAGTTTTCCCACGTTAAAATCTCGGGGTGTTGTTTTTATTTTCCGCTATTCATTTTATTTGCATCGAGAGGTTTTGTTTTTGCCGTTTTACACCTATTCACCCCCCTCCAGGTGTTATTTATCTTTTAGATCCTCGGGATCCATATCTTACACAGGCGGCATCATCCAACAAGCTGAATGGGCGAGGAGAACCAACATACCCATTTCAAGCTCAAGCTCATGGCATACTGGGCGAAGAGAACCAACATACCCTTTGAATCATTGCCGGGCGAAGAAAACCAACATACCCGCAGTTATGATTCTCATTAGCCATTCCACATACCAGGCGAGGAGAACCAACATACCCGTTGAATCACTGTCAGACGAGGAGAACCAACATATCCACAGTCTTGATTCACTTTGTTCAGTTGCAAGTCTCATTCGCTGCACTAGCAGCCTTCATTTCTAGGGATTCCGGAATCAACTTCACATAGCTCAAGGGTTGGTCTCAAACCCTATAGTTTCGACCTATCTAGGTCTGTTGTTCTTTACTACCTAGGTCCTCTTGACTCTAGGTTCAATGTCTCTATCACATAACCTAGGTTTACTTTAACTCTAGGTTCAATCCACAACCTATGTTCTTTGACACTAGGTTCGATGCCACTCACCTAGATCTTGACTCTAGGTTCACTTGTTCAACCTATGTTTGCTAACACTAGGTTCAATGTCATTCATGTTCAACCTATGTTTAATAACACTAGGTTAGATGCCACTCAATCTAATATATAGATGTCCGCATGCACATTTCAATTAACATAATCCTCTATATGCTAACTTGCATCCATCTAGCATTCACATTATGTCATCATGCATTTTCTTAGCATTAACCACATGCATTCACCTATCATTGCTATGACATGCTCATCATGCATCATGTATTCATCTAGCATTTTCCTCAATGTATCAACATACATATCTCATTGGTAGGCATTAAACATCAAGCATAATAAGATTCATGCATCTTTATTATCTCATGCAACCTACCTCTACACATGTATGCATTAATAGTAACATTACTCTTAGACATAATGGCGACCTAGTCGCTTCGGTGAGCACAATCCACCTCAATTCGCTCTCCAATTGCTCGTAGTCACTTGCAATCGGCCGCCCGCGGTACCCGCTATCCGACTCGGCCCGAACTCGCAATTGCGCACCAACCGTGCGCCGCTTCGCAGCCCCGAAAATTATAGGTCTTCGGTTATGTGCTACGGTGTTCGGGATCCATTTTCATAATTTTTGGACGTCTCCTCGGCCCTCCAAGCGGAAACGAAGCTAAATCGCCCGTTTCTTCAATATCTTTGCACCGACTCGACGAATCGCCGAACCGACTTCGCCAACGCGTCAGGAAAACCTAGCAATTAGATTTACGAAAGGTCAATTGAGATCAAACCCACATATATACTAAAACCCCAATTTGAACCCTAGGTTTGCTACTATTGCAAAACCTACCATTAAATCTCTAGATTCTAGCTTTGATCATCTATTTAGCATTAAATGGGTTAACTAAAATCAATTCTAGAGCAAAAGGTCCAAGCCCTAGAGTTCTACCATTAATGGACACAAAAGCTTACCTCTCTAAGCTTTCTCCAAGCACAAGAAGACGAAGATGAAGGTGAAGCTTCTTCTCCAAGCTTCCTTCTCCTCCAATCCCTCCCTTTGTTTTCCTCCTTGAAGAGAGAGAGAGAGAGCTATTCTAGAGAGAGAGAGGGAGAGTGTGTGTATTAGGGTGAGATAAATGAGAGGGGAGAGCTCCAACCCTCTCATATACACTCTAGTTATGGCAATTTTGCAAGAAACCCCCCTCAACAATGCAAATAATGCACAGCCCGCACAGGGCAATTTCGGGCTACGGGGACCGGTCCTTGGATGAGGGACTGGTCCCTGAGGGACTCGTCCTCGTAAGTCTCAATTTCCAGACTTCGCCAAATTTCAACCTTTTTCGTTTTCGCTCCGTTTTCGCTCGTTTAGTCTCCGATTCATTTCAAATCGAACCGAGACTCTCCAAACATATTTTCGAACATGTTTTCATCATATTTTCATCCACGCAAATACCAGATTTAGTCCATGATCCGACATAGCCTTTCTGGTTCCGTTTTCGCGCCTATGCGCTCTGAAACGCCCGAATGCTTCCAAACTTCACCGGAACTATTCCAATGGCTCTCCAAACCAATATAAACCGTAACTTCATTATTTTAGAAGTCCGGTACCTTACATCCTCCCCTCCTTAAAAAGAGTTTCGTCCTCGAAACTCAACTCACTTATAATCCAACCCACACCTCAACTCAGCTTATTGAGTAGTCGAGGGTTCTAATGCACTTTCGCACTCCGGAGTGACCTTTCACTCATTGGAATCATTCAAATGTTCACTACGGAGGATGTGAGGCCAATTTCACTCATATTTGCCATGTGTAAGTCCAAAAGTGCATTACCATCATGCAAAGAACTACTCCTTGCATTCACACCCAAGCGGGAAATTTACCAATACTACGTAGGCCTGCCGCCTAAACCTGTCTCAACTACGCACGACGTCCCTCGCTCGCACGTAGACCCAATCATCATTGGGCGAAATTCTCATAGGAGAATTCGCACACACTCCAACCAGGAGCAATCAAGTTCCTAAACCACGTCAAGTCCTCGGGTTGGGTCACAACCGCACTCTCAGTGCATCCTCGATCTCATGATCCAACACGTGGCATTCCACGCTCCCGGGTCTAAGCTCGGACTACCGTCCTGACCAAAACTCTGCCCTACCCGTAGGTATCGAGCCGCTGTCTCAAACAGCTGACTACGCCTGCCCAAAGGGCCCAGGCTCCACAGTCCACAATTGGTCCAGGCACAGGTCATCCCCAAGCAACACCCGCCGTCGTCGTCCTACACGACATACTCTATCGAGCTATAAGCACCACCACCGGCTCCTAAGCACCTAGTGCGAGCCACCAGCCCCATGAATAATCCATGGCCCGCTGCACACTTAGCAATGCTACAGTGCTACTGCCATCTCACTCACTCGGCTGAATCGAAACCGCACCCTACGAGTATCTACACTCTAGCGTCGTACGCTTCCTATACTAAATTCAGCATTAGGCGATTTTGCCTTAGCGCACTAGCCATGCAAGCACAACTCATTCACCTCGATTCAAGGTACTACAGGGCCCCACAGGCCAAACTTGGCGCTAACCAACCGTTCTCTCAACAGTGATTCCACTTTCACTGTTCGATCCACCGAAACTATATCCGAAATTCCCGGACTCTTCGGGTACCTCAAACATCTTGGCTCAACTCTCGCAATCTCCTATCCATTGCCTTAAGAGTCACTTCACCATTTCATGTTCACCACGAGTCCCATTCCTGGTCCAAGAACCATTACTAGCCATTTGCTAGTACCACTTGGCTCTCTACCTACCCCCGCAGGCGCGACTCTGTTACTGCATGTGCATGCCCGGGTATCCACACTCAGCCGTCCACTCAGTCCCTACTATACAATGTATAAATAGTAGCAACTAACCTTATGATAATGGCATGCAATGCATCCACCTGACATCATACAAAAGCATATGCTTGCTTAAATTAACTCATACCTGCAAGCTAACCCGGAGAGAAAAAGGCCATCGCCAGTGTCAGGTCCCGGCTATCACCCTGCGGACACTCATAGTTCGGGGGACCCGGTTGTCCACATCGGGTGCATCTACCTTCCTACTGCACGCAACGTCGTGCCCAATGGGAACCACCGCAGATCACGCATCCTGGGGAGGATCGAGTAGAGGACGACTTCGAGTGGCGCCTAGAACTTGATTGTCCACCCGAACCGCTCGACAGTGGCCTCATCCTTCCCCGCTCATGCCCGGAAGACTCATGCTTCTCTCGCACAAAAGCCTCTCCGTGCTCTGCCAACAACGCTCGATCCAACACCTCCGCGAAGGTTGCGAGCTTGAAGATTTGCACCTCCTGATAAATCTCCGGTCGAAGTCCACGTAGGAACCAATCAGCCATACCCTTGTCATCCCGTACCACATCCGGGACACAATTCACGAAACGGGAAAACTCCTATTCGTATTCCCTCACAGAGCGGTCTCCCTGTCGCAGCTTTCTGAACTTGTCCTGAAGCTTTCTTTTTTCAACGTCGGGGAAGTAAGTCGAAAACGCTAATCCTCGAAGTTTATCCCACGTCATAGGAGGGAGACTAGGCGATCGATTCTGTTGAATGTCTTTCCACCACACCTTTGCCAACAGCTTCAAGCAATGCACGGCTAGGGGCACCTTATCCCGCTCCAAGGTGTACAGCTCCTCGAATAGGGTTTCCATAGAGTCAATCCACATCTCCACGATCCACGGATCGACATTCTCTCCATTGAAGATAGGCGGATCAAACCTCTTGAAGGTCATAAGGGCCGCCAAAGCCCGCTCTTTCTCCACCTTCACTAACGCACTTTCAGAAGTCGGATCGTCCGACCCCAACGGAGAGATCTCCGCCGCGACTCCTGGCCGTCCTCGACGAGCTGTAACTGGCGCAGCCACCAACTGATCCACCGTCTCTTGGAGTCTTTTCATCCGCTCCTCCTGGCGCATAGCAGCCTCCTGCTGCCGCTGCACCACATCAGCCTGTTGCCTCACCACTCCGACGAGAGTGGCCAACTGATCATGAAGCTCCAAGTCTCCGCTCGCGTCGGTTTGCTCAGGGGCACCACTTGTCCCCTCCCGCACCGATCTGGATGAAGATCGCCTACGCGGTGTCATCGTTTCCTGAAACAGGACAACTCGATCAGGTCTCGACCCTCTAAGTCGAACACGAGACAACTAACATCGACTAAAATCGGGCAAAAGTCAAGCAAGGGCATCTATTCTCATCCTTTGGTTTCATGTCGTGCGCGCCCAACATGGACATCTCCGGTCGAGAATAAACGACACCGCGAGTCTACCTCTAATATCCGTCTTAGAGGTTTCGACACAACCCAATCGATCAATCTTTCGCCACAAGTCACCAGTCCTCGTCTCTCACGAGCCTTATTCTCCTATGGTTTACTATCCTAGGGTCTTCTAGGTCCAGCTAAACTATTTTTCCATTCTCTACTTTATGCTCTGATACCACCTTACCTGTCACGCCCCGAGCCCCCGCCTATTTGGCCGGATTCGGGCACGCCGACAGACCGCCGAACGGACAGNCAGACCGCCGAACGAACAGAGTCTCCTCTGTACGTCCTAGGCGTCGCAATCAATATAATACAAGAGGTTCCAACGAGGAACAATATTCAACATACAGATTGCATAAGGAAGTATCAAACAACATAAACAGCTAGACTATTACAAGCATTCCCACAACATGCATTTTACATCTCATTTACAATTCATTTTACAATCAACTTCCAAATACAATAGAGGTTATTACAACTTTTACTTATTTACAAGTTTGATACATCTTGTTCTTTTCATTTCCCCTCTACCCCTAGGCTATGCCGACTCGAGGTACCGCTATCGCTGGTCTCTGGGTAGGGCGCTATCTATGGAGCTAGGCCCTTGTCTCGCGCCGCCGCGCAGCTCACGTGCGAACCTGTAACCCCCAAAACCACACGGGGGTGAGAACTATATAAATATAGTTCCCAGTGGGTACGGCCACCAAAGAAAAAAGCTCGACCAATAGATCCAAAGAGGCACTGCAATATGTTAGTCCAACAATATCCAACAGATATATATATATATATATTCATATTGAAATACATGTCATGCCTCACAATATGCAATATGAAATCATGCAACTATACAACTACGCAGTTCACTAGTAGATCCATCGATACTACTTTCGATCTTGCCAATCATAGCTCATGCCATCTAGCTCTAAGGTTCTATTTACCTTAGCTCCATAGTTCAACCTCAACTAGTGTCTAAGGTCTCTACTGCCTTAGATCAAATCATAAATCACTAGCCTTTAAGGTTTCTACTATCCACCCGACTCGGCCTCGAGTCAATCATCGTGGACTACCGCGCACTAGCTGCATCTCTACTACAGCCTGGCTGCCGTCACAGCTTACCTCACCTCTTGACTTAGCCATCTGGCGGCGAACGCGTCGTCCTTACCTAGCAAGGTCTCAAGTCATGACTTAGCCATCTGGCGGCGAACTAATCGCATCTCACCCAACAATGGTTCAGGTCACGACTCAGCCATCTGGCGGCGCACGCATCGCCCTTACCCAGCAATGGTTCAAGTCAATCCAGGCAGCATCATCCAACAAGATGAATGGGCGAGGAGAACCAACATACCCATTTCAAGCTCAAGCTCATGGCATACTGGGCGAGGAGAACCAACATACCCGTTGAATCACTGTCGAGCGAGGAGAACCAACGTACCCGCAGTTATGATTCTCATTAGCCATTCCACATACCGGGCGAGGAGAACCAACATATCCGTTGAATCACTGTCGGGCGAGGAGAACCAACATACCCACAGTCTTGATTCACTTGCGCTCAGTCGCAAGTCTCATTCGCTGCACTAGCAGCCTTCATTTCCTAGGGATTCCGGAATCCACTTCACATAGCTCAAGGGTTGGTCTCAAACCCTATAGTATCGACCTATCTAGGTCCATTGTTCTTTACTACCTAGGTCCTCTTGACTCTAGGTTCAATGTCTCTATGACATAACCGAGATTTACTTTAACTCTAGGTTCAATCCACAACCTATGTTCTTTGACACTAGGTTCGATGCCACTCACCTAGATCTTGACTCTAAGTTCACTTGTTCAACCTATGTTTGCTAACACTAGGTTCAATGTCATTCATGTTCAACCTATGTTTAATAACACTAGGTTAGATGCCACTCGATCTAATATATAGATATCCACATGCACATTTCAATTAACATAATCCTCTATATGCTAACTTACATCCATCTAGCATTCACATTATGTCATCATGCATTTTCCTAGCATTAACCACATGCATTCACCTATCATTGCTATGACATGCTCATCATGCATCATGCATTCATCTAGCATTTTCGTCAATGTATCAACATATATATCTCATTGGTAGGCATTAAACATCAAGCATAATAAGATTCATGCATCTTTATTATCTCATGCAATCTACCTCTACACATGTATGCATCAATAGTAACATTACTCTTAGACATAACGGCAACCTAGTCGCTTCGGTGAGCACAACCCATCTCAATTCGCTCTCCGATTGCTCGTAGTCACTTGTAATCGGCCGCCCGCAGCACACGCTATCCGACTCGGCCCGAACTCACAATTGCGCACCAATCGTGCACCGCTTCGCAGCCCCGAAAATTATAGGTCTTCGGTTATGTGCTACGGTGCTCGGGATCCATTTTCATAATTTTTGGACGCCGCCTCGGCCCTCTAGGCGGAAACGAAGCTAAATCGCCCGTTTCTTCAATATCTTTGCACCGGCTCGACGAATCGCTGAACCGACTTCGCCAACGCGTTGGAAAACCTAGCAATTAGGTTTACGGAGGATCAATTGAGATCAAACCCACATATATACTAAAACCCCAATTTGAACCCTAGGTTTGTTACATTGCAAAATCCACCATTAAATCTCTAGATTCTAGCTTTGATCATCTATTTAGCATCAAAGGGGTTTACTAAAACCAATTCTAGAGCAAAAGATCCAAGCCCTAGAGTTCTACCATTAATGGACACAAAAGCTTACCTCTCTAAGCTTGCTCCAAGCACAAGAAGAAGAAGATGAAGGTGAAGCTTCTTCTCCAAGCTTCCTTCTCCTCCAATCCCTCCCTTGTTTTCCTCCTTGAAGAGAGAAGAGAGAGAGCTATTCTAGAGAGAGAGAGGGAGAGTGTGTGTGTGTTAGGGTGAGAGAAATGAGAGGGGAGAGCTCCAACCCTCTCATATACACTCTACTTATGGCAGTTTTGCAAGAAACCCCCTCAACAATGCAAATAATGCATAGCCCGCACAGGGCAATTTCAGGCTACGGGTACCGGTCCTTGGATGAGGGACCGGTCCCTGAGGGACCTATCCCTGGCCGAGGGTCCCATCCCCGTAAGTCTCAATTTCTAGACTTAGCCAAATTTCAGCCTTTTTCGTTTTCGCTCCGTTTTCGCTCGTTTTCGCTCGTTTGGTCTCCGATTCATTTCAAATCGAACCGAGACTCTGCAAACATGTTTTCGAACATGTTTTCATCATTTTTTCATCCACGCTAATATCCGATTCAGTCCATGGTCCAACATAGCCTTTCGGGTTCCGTTTTCGCGCCTACGCGCGCCGAAACGCCTGAATGCTTCCAAACTTCACCGGAACCATTCCAATAGCTCTCCAAACTAATATAAACTGTAACTTCATTATTTTAGAAGTCCGGTACCTTACACCCACTACACGGAGTAAAGTAATATGATGCAAATAATTAATTCCACTAGTATTACATGCTATTATCTCAATTAGGGTTCGCCTCAAAGGCTTTACGCTCTCATTTCCTCATGTCTAAAACATGGAATATAACTATCGATCCCTAGATCGACTGCAATATCACAATGGCCAATACTAGTTGTTCTACTAGATTAAATGCACCGAGTTACAATGACACATGTTAACTTCTAGTTGTTCAACTAAGTTAAATGCACCAAGCTTAGCTTCAAGATGACCTTATCATGTGCTATATCTCAATGTCGCAATTACCTTGATGACAACAAGTATAATGTCATCATGCAAGTAATTCTAAGTTAAATGCCTCTTTATGCCATTTTGTCTACTATGTCAATATGAGTTTTAAGTCCGAGAGCATGTTTTCCTAGTCAATTTCATTGCATGAAATATGTCTCCAAACCCTATAATAGAATGCTATTCTCATGCATGAAAACAATGCATATATCTCTCTCTACTATATAGAGGTAATTGTATAAAATATAGCACATATATTTTAAGCATTCTAAACATCTCGTATGCTCTATATAGTATGAATATGCATGCATTTCTATTTTACGACATTTCAAAATTGACATAAATGGAGTTTTTCACTTTTCGATGAGGTCAAACCCACCAAAACTCCTCGTAACCCTTCGTTTGCGCCGACGAAGGTGTCCACTACTCTCCTAACTCCCTGAGGTAGTGTTTGGTTGGGGAACAAGGGGGGAATAAGCCCTTGTTCCCCCCTTTGTTCCCAAACGCAATATTTGTGACCCGGGAACAGTAGTTCCAGGATTTCAAGAATAAGCAGGTATAAGGCTGGAACTGCTGTTCCACCTTTTTACTGGAACAAGCTTGTTCCTTGATGAGAACAAGATTAATTAAAATCTAAATTTAATTTTAATGATAGTAAATTATTAATTAATCTAATTAATATATTTAAATTATTATTTATTACTTTAATAATTAAGTAATTAATTAATAATAATTAGATAATTATTATAATTAATTTATTATTGATAATTAATTATTAATAATTAATAATTAATAATATTTATTATTATTTATTAATAATTATTATCCTTAATAATTAGATAATCGATTGTATTATTAATTTATTATTTATAATTAATTATTAATAATTATTAATTAGACAATCGCTATTATTATTAATTTATTATTTATAATTAATTAATGATAATTAATAATATTATTATCTTATTTATATATAATATTAATAATTATTTATCTTTAATATTTAGATTAACGAGTATTATATTAATTTATTATTTTGATATAATAGTTATTATTATACTTTATTATTATTATTATTTAACTATATTTATTATTTTCTCTTTTCTTCCCCTTTTTTCTTTTTTTTTTTTGTCTGCGATTGAGCCATCCATATATCTAGATGGCCTTTCGGTGCAGAAGTGGATGGGAATCTTCGATGTTTCTTCGGACCTCTCAATACCCCATTCGAAGTCGTTGATGATGGAATGGATGATCTACATTGTTGCGACCATCTCCAGCATGTTTGGTTTGATACTTTCGAAAGAAGAGGGGAGGGGGATCTTTGATTCCCTGTTTCTTCGGACCCTTCAACATTTCTTCGATAAATATCGAACCAAATTTGCCGGCCGAACAGATCCATGCCACTGTTAACAACTCCGTCGACGACATCTACAATCGCCGTTTTGATCTTTTCGAAAGAAAAGGGGAGGGGAATCTTTGATTCCCCGTTTCTTCGGACCCTTCAATATTTCTTCGAAAATGTCAAATCAAATTTGCCGGCCGAATAGAACCGTGCCATCGTCAACAACTTCGCCGACGACATCTACAGCATCGCCGGAAAAGTATCGCCAGAAGAGGGGAAGGGAATCTTTGATTCCCCGTTTCTTTGGACCCCAAATCAAAATTAAAACGGGGATTTCTTCGGACCCCAAATTGGAATCAAAACGGGGATTTCTTCGGACCCCAAATCAGAATCAAAAGGGAATTTCTTCGGACCCCAAATCAAAATTAAAATGGGGATTTCTTCGGACCCCAAATCAAGATCAAACGGGGATTTCTTCGAACCCCAAATCAAATTGAAAAATCAAATCCAATTGGAGAATCAAACGGGGATTTCTTCGGACCCCAAATCAAATTGAAAAATCAAATCCAATTGGCAAATCAAACGGGGATTTCTTCGGACCCCAAATCAAATTGGAAAATTAAATCCAAATTGAATAATCGAACGGGGATTTCTTCAGACCCCAAATCAAATCCAAATTGAAAAATCAAATCCAAATTGGAGAATCAAACTGGGATTTCTTCGGACCCCAAATCAAATCCAATTGGAGAATCACACGGGGATTTCTTCGGACCCCAAATCAAATTTGAAAATCAAATCCAAATTGGAGAATCAAACGGGGATTTCTTCGGACCCCAAATCAAATTCAATTGGAGAATCACACGGGGATTTCTTCGGACCCCAAATCAAATTTGAAAATCAAATCCAATTTAGAGAATCAAATGGGGATTTCTTCGGACCCCAAATCAAATCCAATTGGAGAATCAAACGGGGATGTCTTCGGACCGCAAATCAAATTAAAAAAATCAAAACGGGAATTTATTCGGACCCTAAACCCAAATCGAGATAAAAAGGAGATTCAAAAAGGGATTTCTTCGGATCCGAATCAAGTTGCAAAAGAGGATTGCCTCGAACCCAAATAAACCCAAACCAAACTAAGTCCACATACAAAACCAAACCTCATGGACCAAATCCCATGAACCAAAACCAAATCTCATGGACCAAATCCCATGAACCAAAACCAAATCTCATGGACCAAATCCCATGAACCAAAACCAAATCTCATGGACCAAATCCCATGAACCAAAACCAAATCTCATGGACCAAATCCCATGAACCAAAACCAAATCTCATGGACCAAATCCCATGAACCAAAACCAAATCTCATGGACCAAATCCCATGAACCAAAACCAAATCTCATGGACCAAATCCCATGAACCAAAACCAAATCTCATGGACCAAATCCCATGAACCAAAACCAAATCTCATGGACCAAATCCCATGAACCAAAACCAAATCTCATGGACCAAATCCCATGAACCAAAACCAAATCTCATGGACCAAATCCCATGAACCAAAACCAAATCTCATGGACCAAATCCCATGAACCAAAACCAAATCTCATGGACCAAATCCCATGAACCAAAACCAAATCTCATGGACCAAATCCCATGAACCAAAACCAAATCTCATGGACCAAATCCCATGAACCAAAACCAAATCTCATGGACCAAATCCCATGAACCAAAACCAAATCTCATGGACCAAATCCCATGAACCAAAACCAAATCTCATGGACCAAATCCCATGAACCAAAACCAAATCTCATGGACCAAATCCCATGAACCAAAACCAAATCTCATGGACCAAATCCCATGAACCAAAACCAAATCTCATGGACCAAATCCCATGAACCTAAACCAAACCTCATGGACCAAATCTCATGAACCAAAACCAAATCTCATGGACCAAATCCCATGAACCAAAACCAAACCTCATAGACCAAATCCCATGAACCAAACACCACGAACCATACCCAAGTCCCATAAACCATGAATCAAGTTCGTGAACCAAACACCACGAACCATACCCAAGTTCATGAACTATAAACCAAACCCCATGAACCATACACCAAATTCATGAACCATAAACCAAATCCATAAACCAAGTTCATGAACCATGAACCATGAACTATGAACCAAGTTCATAAACCTCATCCATGAACCATATCCAAGTTCATGAACCATATACCATAAACCATAAATCAAGATCACATACCCAACCTCATGACCCATACACTTAGTTCATGAATCATAAACCAAGTTCATGAACCATATCTTATGAACCCATGAACCATACATCAAGTTCATAAATCTCATCTATGAACCATATTCAAGTTCATGAACCAAATCCCATACACCAAACCTCATGAACCATAAACCACAACCCAAGCCCATGGACCAAATCCCATGGACCATATACCCAACCTCATGAACCATATGCCAAATCCAATGAGGCATGAACCAAATCATCTTCAAATCTCATGAACCAACACCCATATCTCAAGAACCAATACCCAAATCTCATGCCCAAAGTTCATCATGAACCTCTTTTTGCTCTAACTCATATACCTAGAGTGAAAATTAAATATCGACTACCCCTAATACATATACTTAGGGCTAAGTCAATTGCCTTAGCACATATAACTAAGGCAAAACATCTCCAACTCGACCGAGTTCTAAATTATACTTAGAATTCAATCAAATGATATTCGAACTCTAACACATATACTTAGAGTTCATTCGACTAACCCTAATACATATCCTTAGGGTCTAGTCAACCTTTTACTCTAGCACATATACCTAGAGTGAAAATCAAACCAAGCTCGACTAGTCCTAACCCATATATTTAGGGTCTAGTCAGTCTTCTGCTCTAGCACATCTACCTAGAGTGAAATCCATACCCGATCGAGCTCTAATACATATACTTAGAGCTCAAGTCCGACGAAGCCTAACATAATACCTTAGGGCTTAGTCAGATCCTCACTCTAGCACATGTAACTAGGGTGAAAAATATATTAAACTAGGTTAATCCTGATACATATACTCAGGAATTAACCACCCTCTACTTTCGGATAATTCGACCCACCTCAATACATATACGTGAGGTCGGGCCACATCTCTACCTTAGAATATACAACCAAGGTGAATATAATCGGACTCTAAGACATAAACTTAGAGCCAATTAGACTCTAATACATATACTTAGAGTTTAATATCGACTAGGTCTTAACACATATACTTAGGACCTAGTCAATCTCAAATCCAATTGAATCTTAATACATATACTTAGGATTCAATAAACCAAGACACGATTCATCTCATCTCATCTATAAAGGTCTCTCAATCGAAGGTACCCCAATCTACAGGGGGTAATTAACAGTAGATGCTTGCATCTATTGGAAGCCATGGACCCGCAATACCTAATACCCATATACATATACATACTCATCTGAATCATGAATACTACCCCATGGCGGAAAATCCATCGACCATGCGAGGTGCGTCATTCGTGATGGCAGACATAGGGTTGAGTCTTAGTGGACCTAGCAAACCTTAGGCCGGTTGGACTATAGGAAATAGGCTCGTGAGAGATGAGGTCTATTTGATTTGTAAGCGAAAGTATCATGATTCGGTTTCATTATAACTCTAGAAAGTAGAGTTTAATCGAAGTGTATAGCTTCTAACTTTGCG
Organism: Ananas comosus; assembly: GCF_001540865.1. Lineage (NCBI taxonomy): Eukaryota > Viridiplantae > Streptophyta > Magnoliopsida > Poales > Bromeliaceae > Ananas > Ananas comosus. The sequence goes on from NC_033636.1 coordinate 2,640,746, forward strand.
GAGGGTTACGTTGGCGGCCGACAACGTAACATCGGGAGTTAGTAGTGAAGAACACTTCCTTTCTTTCGCATGATTTGGGTATTATCTTCTTGAGTGGGGATTCGTTAGCATGGGTTTTACTAACTTCCGCTTTTATGATGTTGTAGTGAGATGCCGATTACTCGCTCTCAATCTGCCGGAGCGAATAATGCTGCACACTTGGAGGAGGTCGAGACCTCCGCTACTTCCGGATTCGGCGAGGTCCGTGAGTTGAGGAGCCAGCTTGCGGCCCTCACCGACTTGGTGACTCAGCAGGCGGAGGTAGCATGACAGTAAACGGAGGCGGCGAGCCTACAGGAGGCGCGGATGAAGCGCCTGGAGGACCTCCTACTACAGCAGGCGGCTACTCGGGAGGCTCAGGTTCCTACACCACCCGCACCTGTGGAGATAGTTGCACCCAGGGGGTCGTCTCCCCTCCTCGACACATCGCGGACGACACCTGCGGTTGCACCGCGGGGGGAGGAGTTGGTGGCACCACCCGTTCTGGTGCCTTTGGCGTGGGCAATTTTTTCCGTGACAGCTGTTAGAGAGGAGAGGGACCGACTGATGGAGCACCCCAATGAGTTTAGGAGGTGCAATCCCAGGATCTTCGACGGCGAGAAGGTCGACCACTGGATCGTGGAAAAGTGGTTGATGCACATGGAGAAGCTTTTCTGCGACACCTTCATGGAGGAGAGGGACCGAGTTTGGCTCGCCACCCACCACTTGGACGGCGAGGCCTACAGCTGGTGGTTGGACATCCAGAAGGATCCCAACACCGACCTTGCGGCTATTACTTGGAAGAAGTTCAAGGAACTTCTACTGGCGCATTACTTCCCCGACATCGTTAAGGGGAAGATGGAGCAAGACTTGCGCAACTTGTGCCAAGGAGACCGGACTGTAGCCTAGTTCGAGAGGGAGTTTTCTTGGCTTCTACATTGCGTGCCTTTCGTCATACAGGACGACGAGGACAAGGCCCGCATTTTCGAGCGGGGATTGTGACCGTCAATCTTCCGGTTCGTGCAATCCTCTAACCTCCAAACCTACCGGGAGGTGGTGAATCGCGCGCTCATTGTGGAGAGCGGCATGGCGGATCTGCAGGAGTGGAGAGAAGGCTTGGATAAGGGTAAGGGCAAAAGGCGAGTGGCTGAGGGTGCGAGGCAGATGCACTTTAGGAGGCCGCCGAAGCACCCTAGGAGCCAGCGACGTGGGCGCGGCTCGGCAGCGCAGCGAGGAGGTTCTGATCGACGCCGATCTTCCCAGTGCGTGATCTGTGGTAGTCCCCATATTCCACCGCAGTGCCCGTAGCGGAGAGGGAGGTGCTTACAGTGTGGCTAGGAGGGCCACTTCCGAACCGAGTGCCCGAAGGGTTCATCACCGGCACCGTCGACTGCATCGGCACCGGCTTTACCAGCCACCAGCCAGGGGACTCCATCGGCACAGTACCAGCCCGAGCGGCCGTCCGTCTAGCATCAGAGCGAGGGATCTTGACAGGCCCCCAGGGGGCGTTTGTATGCCGCTCAGACCGAGAAGGCGGCAGCAGCCGAGGATGTGGTTGCAGGTATCATTTTACTTGATGGCATTAGAGTTTGTGCATTGTTTGATACCGGTGCATCGCATTCATTCATTGATCGGCTGTTTGTCGAGTTGCATGGCATCCCGTTGGTTTCTTTGTCACATCCGAGACATATTGTAGTACCCGACCACATTTTGAATATTAGAGATTATTGCCCCAGTTGCCCTGTTCGGATAGGAGACTGGATTATGCCCGTTGATTTACTAGCCTTGCGCAAGCTGAGAGAGTTCGATATGGTCTTGGGTATGGACTGGTTGACCAAGTACTATGCCACTATCGATTGTAAAAATCGAATGATTACTTTTAGAGAATCGGGGCAGACTGAGGTGGTATTTAGAGGATACCGGAGTTTGCTATTTGCGACGACGATCAGCTCGTCTCGAGCTAGGCAGTTGATCAGCAGAGGTTGCATAGCCTTTTTGGCTAGTGTTGTGTTGAGGGGCGAGGATGACAACCCTAGGGTCGAGGATATCCCGGTGGTGCGGGAATTCCAGGACGTGTTTCCAGCGCAGCTACCGGATATGCCACCAGATAGAGAGATTGAGTTTGTGGTAGATCTCATCCCTGGGACTACCCCAATCTCAAAGGCGCCCTATAGGATGGCACCGGCGGAGCTCAAAGAGCTGAGGGTACAACTGCAGAATTTGTTAAACAACGGCTTCATTCGACCGAGCGTCTCGCCTTGGGGAGCGCCAGTTTTGTTCGTCAAGAAGAATGACGGGTCACTTCGTCTATGTGTGGATTATCGTGAGCTTAATAAAGTCACGATCAAGAATAAGTACCTGTTGCCGAGGATCGACGACTTATTTGATCAGCTTTAGGGATCGTGTGTGTATTCCAAGATAGACTTGCAGTCGGGATACCACCATGTTTGAGTAAAAAAAAAATGAAGTGACATCTATATATAAGAATAAAATTAGAGAATAATTAGACTAGGAATCCTAGTTCATTCGAAATCAAAAAATATATATATAACAATAAAAATAAAAAATTAAAAAAATTAAAAAAAAAAGGAAATAAGAAAAAAAAAGAGAAGGAAAGAATAAAAAAGGAAAAAAAGAAGAGAAAGGAAAAAATTTCTTTGATTGAATATCTAATTCCTTATAAGAGGTGGAGAATAATAAGTTTCCTTTGGAGAAACTTATTTTGAATTAGTTCTAAAAAAAAAAAATGATTCTTCGATCCCTATTAATTGGTCCAAGTTGTAAAATAAAAAAAGGAGGGAGAGAGAATTCTCTTTTCAGCAAGAAAGAAGGAAAAAAAAAAGAAGAAGAAGATCCGAAGAAGCAGAAGAAAAGAAAAAGAAAGGAAGAAAAGAGGTGAAAAAAAAAAGGGGGAGTTTATATACTATCTGCCTCTCACTCTCACTTCATCAATCTTTCTCACTCTCTCTCTCTCTCGACTGACAGAGGAGGGGTGCCATGTGCACCCCTCTCCAATCCGTACACAGCACCAAAAAAAAAAGGTAGGTTTTGACTCTAACAACGACGCGACGACGACGACTTCGACGACGGCGCGACAACGACGACCACAACGATTTCTACAACAACAAGAGATACGCATGCGTACGCATAGCGTAAGTGTGATTTTTTTGTTGGTTTGATCAACCCGACCATCTTCGTGATAGGTTTCGAACCGATCAAATCTAACATCAAATCGTCACTTCCGCCGTGCGTATGTATTGTTAATCTCCAAGCCGTGTGGCCATCTTCGCGATAGGCTTGACATGGTCAAAATAATTGATCGAACCGGAGATTTTATTACGTAAGCCATGCGGCCATCTTCGTGATAGGCTCGACATGGGTATAAAAAAAATTGTGCGGCCATCTTCACGATAGGCTCGACATGGCCGAAAGTGTAAACCGTGCGGCCATCTTCGTGATAGGCTCGACATGGTCGAAAACGTAAACCGTGCGGCCATCTTTGTGATAGGCTCAACACAATTAAACTCCGCATACTTGAACAAAACGCGATAAAAAAAAATAATAATAATAATAAAAAATGAACGGGTTCTGTTTCGATTCGCCATCCTCGTTCGATCCGATTGTATGACTCGACGTGATCAACTTCGTTTATTTGGACAAAACAAAAAAAAAAGAAAGAAAAAAAAGAGGAGAGCAACCCTCTCTCTCTCTCTCTCTGTTTCTCAGTGTCGTACAGAGAGAGAGAGTTGGGTTGCAACTCTTTCCCTCTCTCCTCTGTCAGACTTCAAAAAAAAAAAAAAAAAAGGGAAACACAACAAGTAAAAAAAAAAAAAAAAAAAAGAAGTTGGTATTTCCCCACTCTCTCTCTCTCACAATCAGCAAAAAAAAAAAAAAAAGAAGAGAAAAAAAAAGAAAAGAAAGAAAAAAGAAAAAAGGAAAAAACAAAAAAACAAAAAGAAAACAAAAAGAGATTTGGGTTTTCCTCTCTCTCACAGTTAGCAAACAAAAAAAAAAAAAGGAAAGAAAGAAAAGAAAAGAAAAGAAGAAAAAAAAAAAAAAATTTGAAGAATTCGATTTGTTTTATTTTGACAATGGTTCAATCCATTATGGGCCCAATTTCATGAACAGTCAAAAAATAATGTAGAGCCCATATACGAATTCGGATCCAAGGCCCAGAGTATGTGAAGTCCAAGACTAATCTCAGTCCATATGCAAATTCGGGTCCACAACCTGTAGGGTCCGAAATCCAGCCTGTATGCAGATTTGGATTCAAAACCAATAATAAAAAAAACCCAGCCCGCATACAGATTCGGGTCCAGAATATTAAAACCCGAAACATGTCTCAGCCCACATGCAGAGTTGGGCTCAGAACAAATAAAATCCAAAATCTATCAAAGTCCACAAATAAAGATCCAAGACCTATCAAAGTTCACAAATAAAGATCCAAAACCCAAAATCCAAAAGCCCACAAATAAAATCCCAAAACCCAAAGCCCACAAATAAAATCCCAAAAATCTCAAAGTTCACAAATGAAATCCCAAAAATCCCAAAGTCCACAAAAAATCCCAAAAATCTCATAGTCCACAAATAAAATTCTAGAAATTCCAAAGTCCACAAGTAAAACACAACCAAATCTACTAAACCTATGTCATTCAAATACCTCCGACCCAAACCGAATTCATGGGCTTTCCAAATGGGCCCTTTATTATGGATTAATTCTATGAATTAATTTCTTGGGCTTTTTCAAATGAACCCTTATCATGAATTAATTCTATGAATTAATTTCATATGCCCTCCTTGTCATAAATTAATTTCATGAATTAATGGGCCTTCCAAATGGCTCATTATCATAATTAATTCAATGGGCTCTTTAAATAGCCTCTAATTAATTCAATGGATTTTATAAATGGACTCCCAGCGTGAATTAATTTCATAAATCAGTTTTATGAACATCTCAATTTCAGACGACCGAAACGTCGTTAAACTAAACCGAAACTCATTCGACTGAAACGTCGTTAAACTAAACCCAAATCCAATTTTCATGAACATCTCAATTTCAGACGACCGAAACGTCGTTAAACTAAACCGAAACTCAGTCGACCGAAACGTCGTTAAACTAAACCCAAATCCAATTTTCATGAACATCTCAATTTCAGTCGACCAAAACGTCGTTAAACTAAACCCAAACTCAGTCGACCGAAACGTCGTTAAACTAAACCCAAATCCAATTTTCATGAACATCTCAATTACAGACGACCGAAACGTCGTTAAACTAAACCCAAATTCAAACGACCGAAACGTCGTTAAACCCAAATCCAAACGACCGAAACGTCGTTAAACTAAACCCAAACTCAAACGACCGAAACGTCGTTAAACTAAACCCAAACTCAAACGATCGAAATGTCGTTAAACTAAACCCAAACTCAAACGGCCGGAACGTCGTTAAACTAAACCCAAATTCAAATCGAACTCTAACACATATATTTAGAGTTCATCCGGCTAACCCTAATACATATACTTAGGGCCTAGTCAACCTTTTGCTCTAGCACATATACCTAGAGTAGAAGTCAAACCATACTCGACTAGTCCTAACCCATATCCTTAGGGTCTAGTCAGCCTTTTGCTCTAGCATATCTACCTAGAGTGAAATTCATACCCGATCGAGCTCTAATACATATACTTAGAGTTCATGATATCAAATCCGACTACCCCTAATACATATACTTAGAGCTTAGTCAGATCTTCATTCTAGCACATATAACTAGAGTGAAACTCGGTTAATCCTGATACATATACTCAGGAATTAGCCATTCTCTACTTTCGGGTAATTCGACCCACCTCAATACATATACTTGAGGTCTAGTCACATCTCCATCTTGGAACATATGACCAAGGTGGACATAATCGGACTCTAAGAAATATACTTAGAGCCAATTAGACTCTAATACATAGAGTCTAAGATCGACTAGGTCTTAACACATATACTTAGGACCTAGTCAATCTCAAATCCAACTGAATCCTAATACATATACTTAGGATTCAATAAATCAAAACTTCTATCGATCACTAGGTCGCTAGATTGGGTATTTAGTCTTCATGTACAGTGGGGGTATGCCCCTGCTTAAGCCATGTACACGGCAAATTATATTAGTAAAATTTTATTTGCCCGTTTTGTCTCTTTTATTATCAGCATTTATATTTGGTCTCTTAATCGAGGGTTCCTTAACACTGAAAGTATGGGGTAATTAACAACAGATTCTTGAGTCTGTTGGAAGCCATGAACCTATAATTCTGATTTTAAAATAAAATATAAACAAATTTTATCTCTACTATGAATGACCACTCGCCTTAGAAACACCCTACGGCGAGGCCGGTTCGTTCGCGGCAGACACACCAGTTAAAGATTAAATCCGAAGATGTATCGAAGACGGCTTTTAGAACACGGTATGGACATTATGAATTCATAGTTATGCCGTTCGGGCTTACTAATGCCCCGGCAGCTTTTATGGATCTAATGAACCGTATTTTTAAGCCTTATCTAGACCGGTTCGTCGTGGTGTTCATCGACGACATCTTAGTTTATTCCCGAAGTGATGCAAATCACGAGGAACATTTGAGGCTTATACTTCAAATACTTCGGGAAAAGGAGCTTTATGCCAAGTTGCGTAAGTGTGAATTTTGGCTTCGAGAAGTGGCATTCCTTGGACATTTGATTTCGGGATCGGGTATAGCCGTGGATCTCAAGAAGATTGAGGCTATCAAGGATTGGTCGAGATCGACGAGCGTCACGGAGATACGCAACTTTCTTGGATTGGCGGGTTACTACCGGAGATTTGTTGAGGGGTTTGCTAAGTTATCTACTCCCCTCACGAGGCTCACGCATAAAGATGTCAAGTTTATTTGGAGCGATGTGTGTGAAAAAAGCTTCCAAGAGTTGAAGCAGAGATTGACTACCGCCCCGATCCTAACCCTGCCAGTTGTTGGAGCAGGGTATGTGGTTTATAGCGATGCTTCATTTAATGGATTGGGTTGTGTATTGATGCAGGATGGCAAGGTAATTGTGTATGCTCCTCGCCAATTAAAAGAATATGAAAGGAACTATCCTACTCACGATTTAGAGTTAGCGGCCGTAGTCTTTGCATTGAAGCTATGGCGCCACTATCTTTATGGCGAGCGGTGTGAAGTAAACACGGATCACAAGAGCTTAAAGTACTTATTCACTCAGAAAGAGCTGAATTTGAGGCAGCGCAGATGGTTGGAGCTGCTCAAGGATTATAATCTGATTATTCTCTACCACTCGGGTAAGGCTATTGTGGTGGCGGCTGCGCTAAGTAGGAAAGCGACGGAAAACTTAGCGATGCATGTTGTTACTCAACTGCAGTTGATTGAGCAGATGAAGCGGTTAAAGTTGGAGGTGGTGACACCTGACATACCCTTGAGGTTGATGACCTTGGTAGTGCAACCTACACTTTTGGATAGAATCAAAGAAAAGCAAGTTTTCGATATGAAGTTGCAAAAGATTAGAGATAAAATGGTCAATGGTTGCACTGGTGAGTTTCTTGTGGATAACCAAGGGTTGATGCGATTTCGTCGACGGTTATGTGTACCGGTGGATTCGAAAATTAAAGAGGATATTCTTCAAGAAGCACACCGGGCGCCCTATGCTATACATCCGGGAGGCACCAAGATGTATAAGGACTTAAAGTTGCTCTATTGGTGGCCCGGGATGAAAAAGGACGTTGGCGAGTTTGTAGCTCGTTGTCTAACTTGCCAAAAAGTAAAGGCGGAGCACCGATTACCCGCGGAAAAACTTCAGAGTTTGCCGATTTTCGTGTGGAAGTGGGAGAAGATCACCATGGACTTTCTCATGGGATTGCCCCGCTCACAGGCCGGGCATGATGCTATTTGGGTGATCGTGGATAGATTGACGAAGTCGGCGCACTTCATACCTATTCATACTACTTGGACTTGGGAGAAGCTCGCACAAGTGTACCTTGATGAGATTGTGCGACTTCATGGAGTGCCTACATCGATTGTATCTGATCGCGAAGTGTCTACCTCGATTGTATCTGATCGAGACACCCGATTTGTGTCTTACTTTTGGAGGAGCCTGCAGGACGCATTAGGCACTCGATTGGATTTCAGCATTGCATTCCACCCTCAGAGTGATGGGCAGTCGGAGCACACCATACAAACTTTAGAGGACAAACTTTAGAGGACATGCTCCGAGCATGTGTGATAGACTTTCAGGAAGGATGGTCGCAGCATCTACCGATGATAGAGTTTGCTTATAACAACAGTTATCAAGCAAGTATCAAGATAGCACCATTCGAAGCACTTTATGGACGGAAATGTAAATCGCCACTTCATTGGAGTGAAGTTGGCGAGAAATTGGCTTTAGGCCTTGATGTGCTCCAGGAAGCTGAGGACATGGTTCGTATTGCTCGGGAGCGACTATTGACAGCACAGAATAGGCAGAGGAGCTACGCCGATCGACGGCGGCGAGACTTGGAGTTCCAGGTTGGAGACCATGTTTTCTTGAAAGTCTCGCCGACCAGAGGGGTCAGGGGATTCGGGATTCGGGAAAACTTGAGCCCCGGTTTATTGGACCGTATAAGATCTTGGAGCGTGTGGACCTGGTAGCGTATCGACTTGCTCTACCACCGAACCTATCGGGCGTATACAACGTCTTTTATGTATCGGTCCTTCGGAAGTATATCTTGGACCCGGCTCATGTTTTGGATGGTACACCTATAGAGCTGCGGGATGACTTGAGTTTTGAGGAGCAACCCGTGAGGATATTGGCTCGCGAGGTGCAGAAGTTGCGGAATCGGGATATTCTGTATGTGAAGGTTCTTTGGAGCAACCACGAGGAGCGAGAGACCACATGGGAGTTTGAAAGCGCTTTGCAGGAGCGTTATCCCCATCTCTTCCAGATGGAGTCTCCAGGTATGTTGCTTTTGAGTTTCGCGGACGAAACTCCTTTTTAGGAGAGATGAATGTAACACACTAGACCTTTGCAAATTACGAGGTTCGAGTGTTTGATCAGTGTTCCGAATCTTTCCAGATATTATGGAGGGTCGTTGACAGTGGTCTGACCTATGGCTCGCATCCCGAGATTTTTGGTATTTAAAATAGCGCTAAGGTCGCCAAAGAGGAGGACTTAGGCTGCTCTCAAGCTTGCCTCAGCAGGGCTGTGTACCGGTACAACATTGATGTTGTACCGGAACAAGTAGTTGTACCGATACAGCATCGGAAGTGTAGCGGTACAGATGAATTTTTCTACCAACCCGAGCCTCGGGTTTGCGCGTACACTGGGTTTGTACCGGTACACTTTCCCGTGTACCGGTACATAGTGCAGTGCGTGCTGTTTTCGTAGAGGGGTGTATTTGTAATTGTTGCAACTCTATTTATACACACCTCAGCCCTCTTAGGAGCTCTTTTCAGCCCTAACCAGTGGAGAAGTAAGGTGAGCCTTCTCCTCTTTGATTTCTTCTCCAATTTTGATGGTTTTTGGCTAGTTTTGATATCCTCCTTTTATGTTTTCTTGCTTCTTGTTGGTTTCTACAATGGGAGAAGCCTTGAGCTCGTGATTGCAGCCGTGTGGAGGGAAAATCTTTGATTCTAGCTGGGTTCTTGGGTGATTTGAAGCTTCTTGTAAAGTTAGTAAGCTTAATCTACCCTTTGATTCATGTTTTAGTAGGTTCTACTAGATGAAACCCTAGAAATGAAAATTAGGGTTTAATTGGGGATTTTTGATTTGAGACTTTTGGATCTCAATTGATTGACTTAGAACCTTCCTTTAGGTTGGTTTTGAAGGGTTCTTGCTCTCTTTGGGAGATCAAGAGGGAATTTCACCATTATCGGTGAGTTTCTAACCTATTCTTCGAGACGGTTAAAGTTTGAACTTTTGGTTGTTCGTTCGATGTTTGTAACTCTTCTAATATTACCTTTAGGGTACTAGGAGAGTAGTGGACACCTTCGTCGGCGCAAACGAAGAGTTTCGGGGAGTCACAGTGGGTTTGACTTCATGAATAGGGGAGAAATGTCTCCTATGTGTTTTACACTTGTCGTTTCATCGAAATGCATGTATATTCATGCTAGATAGGATTTATATGAATTTTAGAATACTTAAAATGCATGCACCATGTATCATGAAAATTCAACTCTATATAGTAGAGCCTTATGTGTATTATGCATGCATGTGAGTAGTATTCTTTCTCATGGATTGGAATTATGTCTCTTATGATGAAAATGACTCGAGTTATGAACTCCTGAACACTATACTCATGCTTGGACTTAGTGGACAAAAGTGCCATAGAGGGGCACCCAAACTAGTAAACAGTTGAACTGCAACATAGTGACATATTGATAGGCCATTGTGACATCGACTATATTCCATGTTTTAGACATGATGACATAGTGATAGGCCTTCGAGACATTTGCTACATTTAATGTTTTAGACATGATGATTTGGGACTTGAGACGGACTTTTACGCTTGCTTGCCATTGTGCTCATTCTCACATGCTTGTGAGGGTCGCTCTCCACAAGCCGGCACTCCGGAAATAGCCATCGCGACACATGCTCGCCCGTGCGGAATTGGGCGCCAAAATGGGATGCCATGGGGGAGGCTCATTCCTAGAGTGGGGATGTTGAATACCATGGGGCCATTAGGCACGGCGTAAGCCGGACTACCCACGGGTAGGTCCTACATGATTGGGAACATTGGTGATTTAGTATACCGAGTGGACATTGACTAGAATAGTAAATAATGGCATTTTACTATTTAGCTTATGGACATTATGATAGGTATGTTCATGTACATTTATATTACAGTAGCCTTATTACTTGTGCAAATTCATGCTAAGTAGAGATATTATGTTGTAGTAAGCTTTCATGTTTAATTGCTATTATTCATATCGCTTATACTTGTACTTACCCTTTCAGCTTTTGGGTCTAGTGGCGCATATCACTGAAGTCAGTAATTGCCTACTGGAAACTATTATTTAATAGTTCTCACGCCCTCTGTTTTATGGTTTCCTTTCAGAGCCTTCTGCACCGGCAGAGGCGCGGGATCGCGGCAAAGGGATGGCATAGCTAGATAGCGGAGCTTGCTTTTGCTCCTAGGTGGTTTACTCTTTTTTGTGTTTTGGTGAGAAAGAGTTTTGTTACCATGCATAGAGACCACCATTGTATTACTTTAGCTCTTGTATTCGGATTTTGTTGTAGTACCTTATGATTATATCTTATTGGATTAGCTCTTCTATTTTCCCGCATTATCATAGAATCTAGATGTCGTACGCTCTGGTATCTCTAGATCTTGCTTATTGTTGCCTTATTTATCGTTTTGTTGTAGAAGCCTTATATGTTGCAGACATATGGCAGGTCTGGACACGCGCCGGGCGGGCTTCCACTGGGTCTTGGGGCGTGACAGGGCGTTAGCATCACCCCGCAACACAATAGTGGCCAAATAGGCTACGCAGCCTCTGCTAATCACTGCCTAGCTCGAGAGGAGCTAATCGTCATCGCAAACAGCGAACTCTGGCATCCACGGTATACAACCTCCTCCTGCCCCGGCTCTCTGAAAGTCATCGTTCGATTCTTGCAATCGATAGTAACGAAGTACTTGGTCAACCAATCCATGCCCAAGACAACATCAAACTTTTCGAGTTTATGCACGGCTAGCAAATCCACGGGCATGATCTGTAACACACTGGACCTTTGCAAATTGCGAGGTTCGAGTGATTGGTCGTGTTCTGAGTTTTTCCAGATTTCCTGGAAGGTCGTTGACTGTGTTCCGACCTATGGCACGTGTCCCGAGGAGTGTGGTACAAAGCCTTGCACCAAAATCCAAAAATTTGGATTTTGGTCAGCTCTCGGATTGGCTGTCTGGCGGGCTTGTACCGGTACAAGGTTGGGCCTGTACCGGTANAAGAAGAAGAGGAAGGAGAAGTCCAAGAAGAAGAGGAAGAAGGTCTTCTTCCCTCTCTCCTTCAAGCTAGGGCAAGCTTGGAGCTTGGCTTAGAGGTGAGCTCCAAACCCACTCATGGTAGAATTTTTAGGGTTGGGTTTTGTTGCTTAGAATTGGTTCAAATGGAACCTAGAGGAGATAAATAGAAGGTTCGAGCTCGCAATTGAAGCTCGCACCACGGATTTCTTCCCCGTTGCCATTCTAGGGCACGGAATGGGGATTTTTGAAATCTAGGGTTTTGATCTAATTAGTTGGGTCGCTAACCTAATTGATAGGTCTCTGAGCGCGTCGGCGAAGACGGTTTACCGATCCGACGAGCGAGTGCGGAGTTATCGCCAAATCGGGTACTCGAGGGCTCGCTTTGCCCCGAGGAGTTCAAGCGGCGTGCAAGAATCGCAACGTCGAGCTTTCTACTATCGCGGCATCGCCAAGAGGTGGGTGGTGTCCATCCCGAAGCAATCGGGCTCCCTCCTATGTCTTAGTACATTTCGATCTTGCATCTTGTATTATTGCATTATAGGATTATTATGTATTGCCTTTCCTTATGCCTTCCTTGATGATACCATAGCATGCATTGGATATTGGATATAGAGGATTGGTGAGGATTGGGTCGAGTCTTGCAAATCCTATAATGTAGAGAAAATGATGAACAAAGAACGAGTGGCATCTAGTCGATAGTAAACAATGGACGAGTGGCATTCAGTTGATAGCAAGCAAAAGAACAAATGACACATATGTGAGTCATAGTGTATAGGAAACCTATGGACTATATGATGATTGTGACCCTAGAGGACAGGGTATCCTCGAGCTTAGAGGATTGGATCATGCTCACGGTCTGTTTAAATCTTGTGATGGAAGCCCCACACAAGTAGTGCGCTCCGGATATTGGTCACGCCAGGGATTGCCTATATGGCCCCGCCAGACGGTCTCGGGTCCGTAGTGTGAGTTGATTCTCCCTACGTGTCGAGATGGCTAGTGAGCTGTAGGCGAGCCTTCGGGTAAGCCATGAGATTAATGAACAGGTAAATGAGGTTAACGAACGAGTGAATAGCTTCACCTTTGGACATGATGACAGGTTAGTTGCTTACCTATTTCATTGGACATGCATTCATATACTTGTGATTGGGCATAGTAGAGTAGTTTCATTTCCGTCATTTACAGCTTTTCCTATTATCTATCCATCTATCGATATCTACTTGTGCCCGCTTGGACCTAGTGGGGAGATCGGCGGAGTCGGCGGCCGAACCCACTGGGAACTAAGGAAGTTAGTTCTCACCCCCATTTTACTACAGGTTCCAGTTCGGGTGTTCCCGGTGAGCGTGAGGATCGCGGTAAAGGCCCGGCGTTCTAGTCGCATTAGCTACCTCCCTTTTGTATTAGCTCTCACCCCCCTTCTTTTATATTTGAGAGTAGATGATGTATAGGGTGAGGTTCGAGTGATTGTATTTATATTTTGGAAGAATGCAAAAGATGTATTTGAATGTAGTAAATCAAATGAATGTAATAGATAGCCTCTTTTCTCTTATGTACTTGTATATGTTTTTATACTTGTATCTTGCTCTTGTTTATAGCACTGGTGGTGCTTCTTGATCGTGTATTTATGAATTGATTCCTGGATAAATTCTTATGCACGATCTATTGGTTAGCCTTGGACGGATAGGGGAGGTCCTGTCCGCCCGGCGTCTGTTCGACGCGCCCGGGCCGAGCCAAATTGGTAGCGGTCGCGGGGCGTGACACTTAGTATACCGAGTGGACATTGACTAGAATAGTAAATAATGGCATTTTACTATTTAGCTTATGGACATTATGATAGTTATGTTCATATACATTTATGTTACAGTAGTCTTGTTACTTGTGCAAATTCATGCTAAGTAGAAATATCATGTTGTAGTAAGCTTTCATGTTTAATTGCTATTATTCATATCGCTTATACTTACTTGTACTTACCCTTTCAGCTTTTGGGTCTAAAGGCGCATATCACTGAAGTCAGTAATTGCCTACTGGAAACTATTATTTAATAGTTCTCNGTTTTTCAGAGCCTTCCACGCAGGGAGAGGCCAGGGATCGCGGAAAGGGTATCGCCTCGGGCTAGCGTGCTTACCGAGGGATCGTTCGATAGGTGGTCTACCTCTCGTGTTATATGCTTGTGAGAGGTTGAGAGTTGTACCGTATATGTATAGAGACCACCATTTTTGTACTAGAGACAGATATTGTACTACTTATGATTTCCTTTATTGTCTATCCTTATCTCTTTACTTTGGTGTAGATGTTAGAACTATTTTTGCTCTGATATCATTAGTTGCTGGTTATTTCCCTTCTTTTACTTGTTCTATTTCTTGCTTTTCTTCCGCTTTATTGTAGACGCCTTATATGTGTAGACATATGGCGGGTCTGGGCACGCTACCGGGAGGGCCTCCGCCGGTCCCGGGGCGTGACATGATCTAATCTCCTACTCGAAGAGGGCAACTACGGCAAAACTCCCTAATATCCAAGGAGTGGTCGGGGACAACAACACGTCACAGATGCAACAAGGAAACAAAGAGGATGCCATGCAACTCGGCAAACAACCGATCTATGAATGAATGCGATGCACCGGTATCAAATAATGCACGAACTCGAATGACATTTAATAAAGTGATACCTGCAACCACATCCTCGGCTGTTGCCGCCTCCTCTGTCTGGGCCGCATACATGCACCCGCTCGGGGCCTGTCGTGACCCCTTCATCTGCCTCTGAACAGGTGGCCGCCCGGCCTGGTAGTGAGCAGAAGGCGTCCCCTGGCTGGGACTCGGTGAAGCTGGTGCCGATGCTGATGACGGCGCTCGAACAGATCCCCTCGGGCAATCCGACTGGAAGTGGCCCTCCTAGCCACACAAGTAACACTTACCCCGACAGCGCGGGCACTGCCGTAGTTGATGAGGACCACTGCAAATCACGCAGCGCGGAGCCTGTCGATGGTCAGATCCTCTACGCTGAGCAAATGAGCCACGTCCTCGCGACTGGCTCCGGCTCCTCGGATGTCTCGGTGGCCTCCCAGAGTGCGTCTAGCTCGCACCCTCAGCCGCTGGCCTCTTACCCTTACCTTTGTCCAAGCCCTCGCGACGCTCCTACAACTCCACCGCATCGCTCTCCACAATGAGCGCGCCGTTCACCACATCTCGATAGGTCTGCAGGTTGGAGGACTGCACCAATCGAAAGATCGAGGGCCGCAATCCTCACTCAAATATGCGGGCCTTGTCCTCGTCGTCCCGCACCACGAAGGGCACACAGTGTAACAGCCGAGAGAACTCCCTCTCATACTCGGCCACGGTCCAGTCCCCCTGGCGCATACCGCGCAAGGCCTGCTCCATCTTCCTCTTGACACTGTCTAGGAAGTAATGCTCCAGTAGGAGTTACTTGAACCTCCTCTAAGTGATCGCTGCAAGGTCGGTGTTGGGGTTATCCTGGATATCCAACCACCAACTATAGGCCTCGCCGTCGAGATGATGAGTGGCGAGCTAAACTCTATCCCTCTCCTCCACGAAGGTATCACGAAAAAGTTTCTCCATATGCATGAGCTATTTCTCCACGATCCAGTGGTCCACGTTCTTTCCATCGAAAATCCTGGGGTTACACCTCCTGAACTCGTTGAGGCGATCCATGAGTCGATCCCGCTCGGCTCCTTCAACCATCACGGGAAAAACTACCCCCGCCAAAGGCATCTGAGTTGGTGGTGCCGCGACCATCTCCTCCCGAGGAGCAGCCGCAGGCGCCATCCGCGAAGTGTCGAGTGCAGGGGACGACACCCTCGGTGCAACCACCTCTACCGACGCGGGTGGTGTAGGAATCTGTGCCTCCCTAACAGCCGCCTGCTGCAACAGTAGGTCCTCCAGGCGCTTCATTCGTGCCTCCTGCCGGCGCGCCGCGTCTGCCTGCTGCTGGGCCGCCGCCGCCTACTAAGTGACCAAGTCAATGAGGGCCGCCAACTGGCTCCTCAACTCACGGACTTCGCCGGATCCAGAGGTAGCGGAGGTCTCGACCTCCTAAGCGTGTGCCGCATTATCCGCTCCGGCAGATTGAGAGCGTGTCATCGGCATTATCACTACAACATCATAAAAACGCAAGTTAGTAAAACCCACGCTATCGTAACCCCGCTCAAGCAACAAATACCCAAAATCATGCGAAAGTAATGAAGTGTCCTTTACTACTAACTCCCGATGTTACGTTGTCGGCCGCCAACGTAACCCTCCGCGAAGTTAGAAGCTATACACTCCGATTAAACTCCAACTTTTTAGAGTTATTCAAGATACCCAATCATGATACTTTCGCTTACAAATCAAGTAGACCTCGTCTCTCACGATCCTATTTCCTATAGTCCAACCGGCCTAAGGTTTGCTAGGTCCTTTAAGACTCAACCCTACGCTCTGATACCAAATTAATCTGTCACGCCCCAGGACCCGCGGAGGCCCGCCCGGCGCGTGTCCAGACCTGCCTTATGCCTGCACATATAAGGCGTCTACAACAAAGCGATATAAATAATCAGAATAAACAAATATCTAGAGATATCAGAGCAAGTAGCAGCTAAATTCTAACAACAAGTAGGATGAAAGAGAACATAAACAATCAGGATAAAACATAGCGCAATACATCAAACTGCCTCAGATGCAAGTACTGCAATATCCAAAATGATAGTATCTAAGTAGGGTACAACCACTCTCATTCTCTCCAACAAAAATAAAAGGAGAAAATGATCCACCTAGCAAGACTCCCTTGCTCGCTAGCTCGATGCGACACCCTTGCCGCGGTCCCAACCTCTCCCAGGATGGAAGGCTCTGAAAGAAAATATAAAACAGGGGGCGTGAGAATTATAATTTATAGTTCCCAATGGGCAATTACTAACCTAAGCACAATGCACCACTAGGCCCAAAAGCAGTAGATAAAAGAACTACTAGTAAGCTGCGAATATGTAAAGCATGTAATGATATGCTAATCTACAATGCCATAAATATACATTATGTCAACATGGTGTACATCTATTCTATCATGGTCCAATATGTCACTACATGACTAGGATGCTCCAACATGGCAAACAAGTATGCTATAATGTAATAAGCAATACTATCAAGTACACTACATGTCCAAATGCCCAGTAAATCCAACTACTATGAACTGTCTAGTAGTGATTATTACTTATATGACTCCATGTCGATTTTCATTTCTAATTAAGGACCTACACAAGGTAGTCCGGCTTGTGCCGCCTAAGTGTCGGTGGTAGCCCCAACATTCCCACTCTAGGAATGAGTCTATCCCTCCCGACCCCCGTAGGCTTCTCGATACCGCACGAGCGAGTATAAGTCGCGTAGGCTAATTCCGGAGTGCCGGCTTGTAGGGAGCGACCCTCACAAGCATGTGCGAATGAGCACAAATGGCAAGCAAGCAAAGTCATCATCTCAAGGATCCGGTCATCATGTTTCTAACATGGTAATAGTCACTAGCAACCCATCGGTCTAGTTCTATGTCTCAGTGTGAAGTTCCAACATTCACTAGATCTAATGCCTCTTTATGACATTAGAATATTGCTATGCCCAAGCTCAATCCATATTCAATGCCTCTTTATGGCACTAGTTCACTAGGTTCACATAACTCTAGCTCTATGTCTCTTTATGACAGTAACTCACTAATTTATACATCATTCAAGTCTAATGCCTCTTTATGGCATTAAGTTTTCTCCTATATCTAATATGAGATTTATGCCCAAGAGCATTTTACACTTGTCATTTCCACTATATGAAATGTAGTCTCAAGCCACATATAGAATGCTAAACACATGCATAAGTCCCACATGCAAACTCTCTACTACATAGAGGTCCAAAAATGTATTGTATATAACATAAGCATTTTAAGCATTCTAAAATTCATAAATAATGCACCTAGCATGAAAGTGCATGATTTTTTATTTTACAAAACTTAAATCAACATAAACGAGATTTTTCTCATTTTTGATGAGGTCAAACCCACCAAGCGCTCCTCGGAACCCTTCGTTCGCGCAAAAGGAGATGTCCACTAGCCTCCTAGCTCTCTAAAGGAAATTCTAGAGGAGTTCAACACAAGGAACGAACATCCAAAGAAGAGAACATTAACCGTCTCGAGAAAAGGGCGAAAACTCACCGATAGAGTAGAAAATCTCTCTCAATCTTCAAATAAGAGCAAGAACCCCTCCAAACCAACCTAGATGAAGGTTCTAATCCAAGAGATCGAGCTCCAAAAACCCTAAATCCAAAATCCCCAAAATCAACCCTAAGTTTTCATTCTAGAGTTTTATCTCAAAAAAACCATCAAAACATGAATCAAGAAGTAGAATCATGTTACTAACCTCAAGAGAAGCTTCAAACAAGGCTCAAATTCTAGTAGGGTTGAAGATCTCTCCTCCAACAAGCTCAACTCCAAGCTTCAAGCCTTCTCCCATGGTGGAAATGCCACCAATAGCATAAAAGGAGCAAAAGGAGAAGTTTAATCTCTAAAAATTCAAGCAAAAAGCAAGGAAAATCAATGGAGAAGAAGTGGAGGGCTCCCTACCTCGCCTTCCCTGTTTCTCAGCTCAGGGGAAGCTCTAAGGGGCGTGGGGACTAATATAGAGAAGCAACAATAGCAATAACACCCCCCAACTATGCCAGTTCGAAATCTGTCAAAGTGTACCGGTACACGAAAAAGTGTACCGGTTCAAATCCCCCGAACACTCAAACCCGAGCCTCGGGTTGGCAGAAAAGCTTATCTGTACCGGTACAACCATCAAGGTGTACCGGTACACTTTCTGTTCTGGTACAACCATCAAAGGTGTACCGGTACACAGCTCTGCAAAGTGCAACCCGAGAGCAGCCTAAGTCCTCCACTTTGGTGACCTTAGCACTACTTTAAAAACCTCATTTCTCGGGATACGAGCCATAGGTCGGAACACTGTCAACAACCCACCAGAAAATCTAAAAAAACGCGAAACACAGCTCGCACACTCGAACCTCGCAATTTGCAAAGGTCCAGTATGTTACAGGGTTAGTCTGTTATAAATTGTAGTTATCTAAAGGATTGAGAGTTCACTCGGTGTTCCATGTTTCCCTTTTAAAGAAAAGTCCTCCAACAGCAGTCCTGGCCTCCCCGAGAGTACCAACTATAGGTGAGGATGGTGAGCTACTGGTAGAGCCTGAGAAGATCTTGAAGAGGAGAATGGTAAGGGCGGGGACAAGGCCACGACCAAGGTGTTGGTAAAGTGGGTAAATCTTCCGCGGAGCACGCTACATGGGAGGTTTATTGGATTCTTAAGCGTCACTTTCCTTATTTTGATCCTTGAGGACAAGGATCAAATTAAGTAGGGGGGATTGTTACATCTACCTAGATAGGAAGAGGAAGATTAGAAATATAAGTAGGAGTAGAGTGAGTAAGGGATTCAATAAAGAAAGGAGAAAAGGGGCTTAGCTTTTCCTTATTGAGGCTTTAGATCTGGAGTAGGTTGGCCAGGGAGATCAAGAGGTTGAGAGGAGCCTCCCCAGGCGACCGGAGCACGAGGGGGTCAAGAAAGGGGAGATGAAGCGCTGAGTAGGCTAAGGCTTCAGACAGACCCTAGTTCTCATCTCCTCCTTTCATCTCCTCCTCTCCTACTCAACCCTAGTTCTTTCTCTCTCTTCTCTCTCTCCAATTCTTCAATCCTTACTGTTTCCTTCTTATCCTCTTAATCATGTCATGATTATCCGAATGACGCAATTCTTTTGGATTGTGTGTTAATTGAGACCCATCATCCTCGATGCCATCCTCGTCTCAATGAAATCTCATCATAGACGGATTGCGTTAGAGTCAAGTACGTAACATTTTATGCACCGATTTGTTATAATCAAACAATGTAGATCATACATTGTAGTTTTGATCTATTAGACACTTTAGTAATCAGTTTTGAAAATACATGATTAATTATACAAAGGTTTCGTACGTATGTAGATCACATCCTTCGAACTAGATTTTGCTTTTCAAACAGCGATTGTCAAATATCAAATGTGGTCTATAAAGTGTTACACGTACAGCAGGTGCAGACAATAATTTTTCACCACCCCTGTAGCAAACTGATTGTCATCCTCACAGCAGTGCTAGAAGAAAAAAATGTTCCTTTTTTTGTATGTTCATATAATACTCACAAACAAGGGGTTTGAATTTTCCTAAAGAAATTCTTCAAATGTTACACTACAGCAGAATCCAATCCAACCTCATACAAAAACAAAATTACAATCAGCTTATACACATCAACATTACAAAAACAATTGAATCAAACATCACATATCTTTGTACTCGAAGCACATGCAACATACACACCAACACTCCAGTCAAAAAAGCATGGACCGCGTTCCACTGAAAATTACGAAATTCGGTGCATGCAGTTGATATTCAACTTCTCTTCCAAAACGGCCAAAAAAGGAAAAAAGAGAACCCCGAGGCCCCCAAGGTCTCTCCTCTACAAATCCAACCATTTTTCTACATAATACTACACTCTTCGATGCTTGATCATTGTAGGGTAGGATACGAAACATTAAAATGTGTGCAAAACCGTAAATCTCCAAAGCCGTATATACCACGATTCATTACCTAATAAACATCCATTGCTATTTCATCAATTAGTAGCTGAAGTATGTCGTCTCCAATCCGCATTCCTACCTGAAATGACTCAATCGAGAAGTCCATCCGTATCTCGTTTGAGTGATCAAGATCCTCACCAATCAGACGATCTAAGCCAGCCATATTATTCCAGCCTCTAATTTCCTTCTTGATGTCACTAACTAGCCTGTCCTTGGTAACGAAACCAATAAGTTTCAACCATGATTTATAACCTGAGTTATAGAAGCAGTCATGCATCGAAGCCAGGCACTCAATAACACATTCAAGTATAAGATTTCTGAGTTGATTTCCTGCTTTAGGCTCTGTGAAATTAAAGCCACTTCTTGAACTCGTGTAAAAAGCACCGAGAATAGATCCCATTTTTTCGCGAAAAAATAACTCTACAAAAGAGTCTTTTGGTCTATCTGAACCAAAAGAATAAATGTTTTCCAATAGCAGCTCAGCATTAGATATTGCTTCTGCCGAAAATCTGACCCTTCTCTCTTGAATTGCAACTTCAAATGGGAAAATACCATGAGTTCTTGTAATACTGCTGGCAGAACCGGGATTGTTCTTTAGCTCGTTTCTGCTCCATGAGGTCCCTTTGAAGTCCAATTCCTGTTTGCTTTCTGCAATAATGAGCATGGAGAAAAGAAAGCGGGAAGAAATGTTAAAATCAAAGAGCCACGAGCATTAAACATCTCGGTCCAAGCAAAGTACGAGAAAACTGCATAATATAAGCATATATTTCTATACTTCTAATCAAGGTTTTAAGTGCCGCCCCGTGCCGTACCGTGCCCCCAAGAAAGGGGCACAGTACCGNTTTGAGCACCCAGAAAAACCGTTGTTATCATCACCCATGAATGAAGCTCCAATAAGATGATCAATATCTCTAGCCGGAAGTGCAGTAGAAGTACTTTCTTTTGCAGCATCCTAATAATATTGTGAAACATAAGTACGTTCATTAAAAAGAACAAGTTCCAACAAAAGTTTCACAAGTACTACTGTTTAAAACATGTGTCAATTAAAGGAAGAACAAAGGATGATGTAGAAAAGAGATGTTTTCTGTATAAAACACAATATTCAAATGCAATGGAAATTTTATAAGAAAACAATTTAAGACATATTTCCCACATAGAGCACCCCCTGAATTGTAGCCGCTACAAAGCCACGTATGCCATTCTGAGCACATAGATGTCAACTTCAGTTTTCATATGCTCTTATCTGAGATGAAAGTTAAATTGAAAGATAACTCACAGTACAAAGGTTTTTGCTGTACCATCTTAGAAACTAGTATGCCCAAGAAATCATGGTAGCATCAAGAAAGTGCTTTAGGTTTTTGTTTCACCAAAAAAATACTAGATTACGAAATAGTAAAACAGAACTTTTAAGGGCCTAACTAGATTCATGAATATCTTGTCTTATGTTTCTATTTTGTTGACTCAAGGGTCATGTAGCAATTTGGTTAAAGAGACATGAAAGACATCAACTACCAAATACCATATATGGCCTCTAAATCATTTTTCTTGCATTATGATAAATCAAGGATTTAAGTGCCGATAGACATGGGCCACGACAACTGTACGTTTGTGTCGACAACATATTGGAAATGTATTAATCTTGATGCTGCAATAACGCTTGAAACCCTCTATTTTGTAATTTTTCAACAACAAAGTTGTTTTGTGGCCTCTATTATGCAAGAACTTGTGTCTAAATGACCTGAATTTCATGAAATTGCAGATCAACACGGGGCAATCTTGATTTCCCTCAAACCCTTGTTTTCCACCAATCCAAATAAGTATATGAACGTTTGAAAGCATGCATACATTTTCTTAGTAATTTTAATGGGATTAAAGCTTTTAAGAGAACTAGGTTTTTCTCAAGTTTTATTAATAATCTAATGAAATTTTGTAGTAATTTTAGGAATTTAAATTAGCAAGCAATATCCATCAGCAGAGTACAACAGATTTGGTAACGACATATTTGAGAACAATTAGGATATATTGTTGGCAAAAGGTCACGACAATCCCATGCCAAAGTGCATACGTGCAGGGGCATGGTGCCAGTAGCACACAGGCTTTACCATATGCAAGCATGGCATCATACTGTGCCAACCATGTGCCTCATGCCTTGGCACTTAAAGCCTTGAGATAATCACCTTGTATTCATAGGTGGAACCTTCTATCTTGAAAAATCACAAGTATTAAGATTCCACAAATACTAACCATCGACCTCCTGTATTGCAATAACAAATTAATGTGTGCCTTTCATTTATCTCAGTTGATGTAATGAGGATAAGCTTAAAACCGAGCAAATTTATTTTTTATAGCTGAAAAGATTTAACAATCCATCAAATGCCTACATTATTAAGGACAAGTAAGGGCATAATGGCTTTTATGTGTTTCGATACAATTTCAAGATATATCTTACAACACTTGACAGATCAGACATGAAATTATCATTTGATGTATTAAAAGTTTCATTGAGCCGAACAATACAAGGGTGTGTTAAGGTAGACGGCAGACAGCTCTGTTAGGTTTATTAATACATTTTTACATTAACATCTTTGGCTACCTTCTGATCATTGTTATCATTTTTTTTTTCTTTGCTAAAAATTCCTAATTCAATTTTCTTCCATGTTCTTTTCCCAAGTTTTGTATTACCTAGAATCATTATTGATATACCAGCACACAAGAAGCAAACCTTGATTCTATTTTTCAGATCTCCAACTACAATTTTGGTCATTTTCCCAACGTAAAATGTCTATCATCAAATATTTCTGATTGACTACTTGTGCCAAAGTCCCCTGAACATACAATGCAATCTAGTAACGGAAAAAAATGAAGTAAATTTTAAAATATGATTCAACTACTTGCAGCTATATTAGCAACAGGCATTCTATCAAGTATCACTCATATCATCTTAATTAACAAGTAGTTAAGGTCTCTTGGTACTGTTAGAAGAAGCACTTAACTGCCGCTAGGATTAGAAAATAACATCACAAGAATTGTGACAGACTACAAAATAACTAGAGAATGAACTACTGACCTGAAACTTATTTTTGATGCCCATCATAAGGCTATCTGTCCAATCAGATGTATTTTTTTGGTCCTGATTCAGACGATCGATTACACTGGAGTCAGATTGTTTCTCTAAATCACCTCGGTCCAAGGAATCGACTCCTCTAGTTTTCTGCTCAACAAGATTACAAGAAACGTCATGCCTAAAAGTGGTTTCTTTATGGGAAGAACTTTGAGAATAAGCATCTGAGTCCATCAATTCAGTACTGAAAACGGCATAACGTAAAGATTCCTTCATTTCCCCTCTTTTCTTTGTTATATCCGAACTGTTAAGGGACCCAGCAACATGCTTCATCGGCGAGCTAAATGTAAAGGAAACAATAGACGAAGCCGGGCTCCCAACGACATTAACATTACCAAGTTCCGCCTCTTTCCATGAGTCACTTGACTCACTTCTTGCAGGGTTTCGACCAACCGGCTTTGTTCGAACCTGCTCTGTTTCTTTCCCATTGATCAAATCCTTTTCGGCATTTCGTTGCGTCCCAAGTTTAGGTTTTCCTATACTGGTGTTTCCAGAGTGGAGATTATTACTCGACTGCCCTTTCCTGGCTACATCCATTCTGTCAACTCCTCTAGCCTTTATGATTGGGGCTTTAGAAATATTCAGATTTTTCTTTGCAGAACTAAGCCCTCTGGCTTCATGCAATGCGATACCATCTCTAATGTTATTCTGCCGACCGTGCACCGTAGAACCAGGCCGAGCCACTTCCCCAGCAGCTAAAGGCAATTGGTTCTGCTTCATATTGTTCTGTTTAAGGGCAGAATTCGAAGCGACGTTCTTGTTCCTATTCTGATTAATACGCACGTTGCTTTTGTCCTTGGTGACGTCTATGCCAGCCCGGGCAACCGGTGAGGTCGTCCTATTCCGATTACTCAATATAGGCGACGAGCCCCGCTCATTTCCGCTACACTGAACAGGAAGAGGTGATGGTGATGATGATGATGATGATGCTCGATTTAGTCCCCTCGCAATCACCGGCGTCTTCTTCTTATGATCATCTCCAGGACCGTCACGAGACGAGCGAGAATTACCCAAATCGGAAAGAGCGAAATTCTCGCAATCACTCTCTCTTTTCCCCTCACAACTTGACCTTGGCTCCAATGCCCCACCCCGAACCCGACCGGCAAAAGAGCTATTATTATTTGAGGCTGGTCCAGATTCCTCCAGCAAGGCATCATCAGCATTGAATTCCAGACGCGCAAGAGAAGGCGGAGGAGGACGAGCCCTCGGCCTCAGGCCGGGCTCGAGGATCTTTGCGGCAGCGCCAATCAGCCTAGCTCTGTTCCTCCCCCCAGAAATCGGCGATCTCGGGGACTTCACGGGCGACGCAAGCGTGCACTGGCTCCTCCTCCTCGACGCCGCCACTGCCGCTGCTGCTGCCGCCTCATTCCGGCCCAACCAACTCTCTAACAACTGGCCCCTCTTCTGCATCTTCCGAGGCCGCAATTCTCGCGAGGGCTCCGCTGCCTGACGATTGACCGCCGGCGCCGGCACGGCGTCGAGGCCCATCAGCCTGGCCACCACCCCCGGCGCGCGCATTCCGCCGCCGGCCTCATCCTTCCCCACCATTCCCGAGTTCTCATCGTGCTTGATCTAAACTTTGATGATTCATTCTCATTAATTTTTTTTTTTTAAAAAAAAAAAAAACAAGAAGATAGCAAAGAAAACATCACTTAGGCATTTGATATTATTAGTAGAGGGATAAGAATACCAAGAGCATCTTGGGTGCAGGAAGCTTCTCGCCGCCACCAGAGTTTTTCGCCGAGAGGGGAGCTGGGAGGGAGGAAATAGTGTATCAAGAAGAAGAAAGAAGATGAAGAAGAAGAAGAAGAGGAAGAAGAAGGAGAATGGGGGAGAGATTTTGCATACGAGGAGGGGGGAGGAGTTTGCGGGGGAAGAATTTGCGCTTCTTGGCGAAGAGGTCGAGGAAGACTGCGATGCAGCCGGCGGCCGGCTGCTGCTGCTGCTGCTGCTGCTGCTTCTTCTTCTTCTTCTCCATGATCGCCAGCGAACTTGCAGCAGCAGCCGCAGGGGAGGAGCCATCCTTCTTCATACTAAACTCGATGTTTTTTCGCTTTACTTGCACTCCTAAAAGAGAAATGAAAGACAAAATTTATTTATTTATTTATTTGTTTCCCTATGAATGAGCTGTGTGGCAGTGTGGGTTTACTACGATACAAGAAAAAGAAGAGAAAAGAGAAGGGAGAGGAGAGAGGAGAGAGAGAGGAGAGGGGAGGTTGGCACTATGGGCCCGGGGAAGCTTTTTGGCAGTGTGTGTTGGCACTTGGCAGAAAACTTTTTTTTTATTTTTGTTTAAACAAAAAATTAGAAAAACTTTAAAAATCACTCTCGTGCTTTCGTATTTTTTTACTTTAATATTCTCTACTTTGAGATATATTAATTTAATATTTTATAATTTCGCACTTTTTATTTTAATATTTTGTGATTTAAAGTGCATAAATTTAGTACTCTATGGTTTCATTTTTCTCCTTTCGTCGGCTCCTTTATTAATATTTCGTTAAATTATATACAAAAAAACTTTAGATACCTTATTTAAGGTTATCATATTTACTTTAGTACTCTTTAGTTTTAACTTTGTCACTCATTTTTTTTCTCTGTTAATATTTCGTTAAATTATATACCAAAAACTTCAGATACCCTACCTAGGTTTATCAAATGTTCACTTTAGTACACTTTACGTTTTAACTTTATGACTGATTTAACGAAAAAAATTAGTAAAATGAATAATAAAAAGAAAAAAATAAAACCACGACATACTAACTTGATACACTTTAAATCACAGAATCCTAAAGTGAGAAAGTGCGAAACCACAGGCGCTAACTTAATACACTTTAAGCCAAAGGATACTAAACTGAAAAACTGCAAAATCATGTGGGAGTATTTGAAGTTTATCCTGTTTAAAAAATTTCTGCAAGGGGAAAACTGGGTTTTTTTTTTTAATTTAAAAATCCGGTAAAGACAAAACCGGCTGGAAAGTTAGAGAAGTCAAATCGAAACGGCTGTACATCGAGAAAACACTATCCTTATTGGTACAACAAAATTGTGAAGTATTGTTCTTAATTAACACTGCATTGGATGGAACAGGATATTTATTAAAATTTTATTGAGATTTTAAATTTACTATAAAATATAATATTTTTTTCATAATAAAATTTTAAATTATAAAGTATATTTCGGTATTTAATAATATATTATACTATTTATTTTTATCAAATGAATCAATATATTCTGAATCATACAATAAAATTATAAATATTATAATAAATTTTCTGAATACTTTTAAAGAAGTATATTACTCATTCAAACAATAGTAAAGAGAGTAGAAAAGTACAATACTCTTTTATCTTAGTACAATAAAGTTATATATATATATGATGCAACACAAGCATAAAAGGTGTAGTGTATATATATATATTTTATTTATTTTATTTCTTCAATTATTTTTTTTTTTTTGTTCTTGTTCTTATTCTTTTATTTTTTTTTTTGGGTGGCCGCGCTTTGCAGTGATGTGGGGCGGCCACCGACTCCCGCATAACATAGTTTTATACATAAAATTATGTATTTCAGATAGTCGTTAAGATAAGGTAAAAAAAAAAGCATGTTGCATCATTTATTCTTATGTTGTATTATTTATATTTTTATCGCATTATTTAGGAGGGTAATACATTCTTACACTTTGGAAATAACAATTTATGTAGATTAAGAGGAAAGTAGACGATTTGTCACTTTTGTTGAGGGTCATTTGTCATGGGAATATGAAAATCTATACACAAAAAAAAGGGCAATTTGATTAGATTTATGAAAAAGCAAACAGAATTTGCAAATTTCTAAATACTTAAAAAAAATTATACAAGTCCTATGGGTTGGAATAGAAAAAATAAATTTCTTTGTATTTTAAAGCTTCATAAATTATGTAACAGACATATGCCCAAAATAGGAGTTGAGCTAGAATACTCCAGGGGTTGATGCTTTTGAGTTTTTAGTCGGGCTTTTTTATAAAATGATCCTCCAGAAATTCAAAATTGGCAAAATAATCCTACTAAAATTTTATTTGTAAAACTAATCCTCTTTTCGCCACGTGGGCGCCACATCAGGATTTCTCACAAAGACGGTGAATCGTTCACCGCCTTCAGTGCAAAACCCCTCTTTCCTATCCGCCTTATGAAGACGGTGAACGATTCGCCGTCTTATCAAGGACACCATACCCTAGACTTGAAAAAATTTGCGCATCAGAATAGGGATTTGCACCAAAGGCCGTGAATCATTCACCGCCTTCACAACAAATATTATAAAGACGGTGAACAATTCACCGTCTTTTTCAGGAATTCCTGACGTAGCGCCCACGTGGCGAAAGAAGGGTTAGTTTTACAAATAAAATTTTAGTAAGGTCATTTTGCCAAATTCGAATTTCTGGAAGGTCATTTTATAAAAAAGTCCCTTTTAGTCATTGAATAGAGAGATATAGGGTTGTGATGATGGTGGTAGGTAGTGGCAGATGATGTTAGGTGGAATAGTATTTGATTCAAGTGCTATTAGTAATCAATGAGTAGATTCAAGGGTTAGAAACTTAAAAACACCAAGTGGTTGGTGCTTCTAAAAGTATTCTAGCTCAATTACCCAAAATGGCTACATAATTTGTTACTGCAATCAAAGAGCTTAGAATTGATTTTCAAAATTGAAATTAAAAATTGCATTAATTGATTTAAAGTATGAAGCAATGGAAAGTTGCACCAATATTTTTTCTCCTCTATTAGAAGTGACAATAAAGATAATTTGAAATAATTTATAAAGTTATTTTGAATGTCTAATATCGAATTCAACTCGCCAGAGAGGTTTCACTGTTTGGTTAGGGGATAGGGATAGGAATAGGCCCTTATCCCCCCTTTATACCCAAACGCTAATTTTTTATCCGAGAACAGTAGTTCTCGGTTACCTATAATAACCGGTTATAACTATCCCCACTTACACCTACATTTTCTATATAAAACTACCTAATATTTTTCTTATTCTATATTATCTATTCAAACGCTATTTTTCTTATCCCCGAAAACAACCTAATTTTCATCCAAACACTATTTTTCTTATCCCTATACTTGTATCTATACCTGTAATAACTAGTTCTTGCCTATACCCAAACCAAACGGTACCTATTAATAGAGAATCGTAGTGCAATCCCTCCTCTCCTCAAAATACATGTATCCTCATGTGTATCTTTCTGATTGGTTAAATTTCTATTAATATAAACATAAATAATAACAAGAAAATCATAAGGTTAAACGAGTCCGTAGTTGCTATACCATCTGTAGCACGGAAGCCTCCATACTACCAAGTTATTTTCAATGATACGACTTCTAAATCGACGATCGGCTCCGTTAAACTTGATCTATATTATTGAAAGTATTTGAAACTAAATTTTATAACTTTTCGACATCATTTACCTACCAAGCAAGTAATCTAAAAATGAACGACTAAAAATAAAAAAATTCATAAAAAATGATAATAAAAGACTTGAATTTAAGACCAAAGGTATTGACCTTATTCTAAATAGTGAAAAGAGTTTTTTTCTACAACTTTCATTAGATTTTGATTGTTTTACACCGTTAAATTCACAAATGCATCACATTAATCGTTAAAATTATCAATTTTAAGACATTTTGATCACTAGCCAAATAATGTCGAAAAATTATAAAATTTAGTTTTCAAATACTTTCAATAGTGTAGATTAAGTTTAACAGAGGTAATCGTCAATTTGGAAGCAGTATCACTGAAAGCAACTTAGTAGCACGAAGGCCTTCATCAGTATAGCAGCATACCACATGTTAAACTTCAAAATTACCCCCTTCTAGTTTAGCTCAATTTCACCTTGTCATTTATAGTTTAAAAAATTTTACTTTATCCTTCTATGGTTTAGCTCGTTTTCACTTTGCCATCCGTTAGCTTAAAAAATTGCACTTTATTCTCCCAAAATTTTTCACTTTATCACCATGTAACTTTTTTTAAAAAAAAATTAATTTGCCATTCCATTTCATATAAAACTTTTTGATGAAAGAAAAATTAAATAATAGAAGGCAAAACGAATCTTATATTTAAATTGCAAACGAATTGTTATGATTTGGTACTATCAGTTATTCTTAGTCATACATAATTTATACTAAAAAAAAGAATTTTAAGGCAAACGGTAAAGAATTTAATGATTGACAATCAAGATCTAAAATTCGAAGTCTAATCATGTTTTATATTTTTAGCTAATTTATTTTTTTACGAACAAAATTAACGAGCAAAATGCAGCTTTTTTCTCAAAAATAATAGTAGCCACAAGAAAAAAAAAGAAATTTATTTTTTCTCGTAAACTTGTGATACTATTTTTACGTACCCTTGTGTATATAAGGATGGGAATTATTTTTTTTCGGCTAAAATATTATGTAAAGTATTCTCTTTTTTTTTTTTTTCCTGCTTCTAAATTATAACTAATTGATAAAAAGAAATTATTTTTTTAATATTTTTCACTGTATGTTATGTTATATAATTAGACAATACAAACATGCCTATGTATCACATGCAAGGGTACAAATGTAGTCTACACTAAATCACCAAATGCCTTTTTAGAAAATATGAGAGACTCTCCCCGAGTGCAGCTACTATTCTTTTTAGAAAGATGGAGGCTAGGGATGTCAATGGGTATGGATACCCGAAATATTACCCGAACCCGAACCCGAACGGAGCAAGTTTATCCGAGCTAAACGGGTATGGATTCGGTTATGGGTATAAAAAATAAAAACCCGACGGATATGGATACGGGTATGAATTTTGTATTTACCCGACCCGAACCCGAACCCGACCCGAACCCGAATAAATTATATATATACATAAATTTATTTTTATTTATTTATATAATGTATAAAATATTTAATAATTTTTATCCCTTAGATCTTCATTCAACGATATAGATTTTTAAAATCCATCGGGTTTGGGTTCGGGTTCGAGTCCGGGTTCGGGTTTCGGGTTTTTGGTCGGGTATGGATATGGGTATGAATTTTTAAAACCCGCCGGGTTCGGGTCCGGGTACGGATTTTAATTTGGTTTTCGGGTTCGGGTTCGGGTTTTTAAAAACCCGACCCAAACCCGACCCGTTGACATCCCTAATGGAGGCCTTCATTTTTCTAAATCATTTTAAATAATAGGAATTCCGAATAAATAATCGGGACGGTTAAATTTAATCTAAAGTATTTATACTGTCTACGTAAATAGTTTTTAAATTCATAAAATTTAGTTTTTAGACACTTTAAATACTCTAAATTAACCTTAACGGTTCAGATAATCGATTCAAAATTTCTATCATCTAAAATAACTTAGGAGGGCGAAAACCTCCGTCCTCCTAAGACAATGCTTGGTTCGAGAATAAGGGGAAGGGGGAATAAATCCTTGTTCCCCCTTTGTTCCCAAATAAAAATTTGTGTACCCGAGAACAGTAGTTTTCGGATCCCTAAAATAAGCAGGTATAAGACTTAAATTGTTGTTCCACCATTTTTCCTACAACAAGCTTGTTTCTAAATAAGAATAAGATTAATTAAAGCCTAAATTTAATTATAATTATAATATTAAATTATTAATTAATTAATTTAATTAATATATTTAAATCAATATCCATTGCTCAAACAATAGAATAATTAATTAATTCCAAATCTCCCTCAAGTTTATGCTCGTAACTTTTTAGTAGTCTCAAACTCACAAGCTAGCTTCAATACTTTTTATTACTAGAGAATGAAATTTTATATTTCTTTATTCAACTGTACAATTTTTGCTTGTCAAAGACTCTTACAAATGTCTTCTAGTGAAAATAGTTGTAAAACTAAATAGATTATACCAAATAGTTTTTTTTTTTAGATAAAGGTAGCACGCTACCCGCTTCAACCATTCAGTAAATAAATTTAGCTACGACAATTGAGGCATCGGGCCTCCAAAGAGAGCCTCAGAAAAGTTAAGGGCGAAAAAATAACCAATGAGATTGCAATCAAAAATCAAAAATCAAAACTCATCACTTGGTTTAGGAAAATTCAGCATATTCATTTCCCACTTCATTATATACTTGTCTAACGGCCTCTAAAGAGTCAAAAGATTGCTTTCTTAAAATTCACATGGTTCCTTTCCCGCCAAATCATCCATCAACATGCAGCAGTTTGTAAAGTTTAAGTTATACCAAGTAGTTTTGTAAAAAGGGTGTTAAATATAAAAATATTTAAACACCGTTCTCTAACAGTTTAAGCTTTTAGAGTACAACGGTTATTTCACATGATATCAGAGCAGAAAGTCCTGAGTTCGAGTTACGCCAGGCTCCTAGCATATTAATTTCCTCCCATTTAATTTAAGCCCACGTCATGGGCCGACTAAAAAAAATCGCTTAAGTTTTTAGAGTACAACGGTTGTTTCGCAAAGGTGTTTTTACAAAATCAATAAAGTTTAAGCTATAGAAAATAAAGTTTTATATTTTTATATTCAACAGCGCATGCAATTTTTAGTTTGGTAAAAACTCTCCGAAAAGTGAAACCAAACAATAATACTTTTTTTTTTTTTGAGAGAGATAGGTAGCACGCTACCCGCTTCGTTTATTTCATTTAGAAATAAACTTAGCTGAAAATGTGAATCAACTATGATTCGAACTTGAGTCTCGGGTATCAACCGTCAAATTCTTTGCCACTTGTTCTAGAAACGGTGGATAACCAAACAACAATACTAAGTAGTTTTGTAGGGGTGTTTAAGTAAAGTAAGATCAGTAATTTTTGAAACTTGCTTGGGAATCGAGTTCAATTAAGTCAACTGGGATCTCGGGTACAGCACTACCCAACGCACATTCCGGGAGAAAAAAATGTAGTTGACGATACTACGTACAGAGCATGTCGAGCATTAAGAGGATTTATTCTACTTTATTATTACCAATTTGCCTTAAACTAATTAATGTAGAAAATAAATAAATAAAGAAATAAAATAAGACAGAGAGATTGAAGATAAAAGTGTACAATGATCACCTCTTAGTCTTAAGTCCTGTTTGGATGAACAGTACAAAAAAAAATTCCATATAAAGTTTATATTCTATAATTTTGTTCTAGCTAAAATAAGGAATCCGACGACTCTAACAAATTTTATGGTTTTAAATTTCTAAACTTCAATTTCTTTTCTTATGATTTAGCATTTTTTCTTTCTTAACCAATCTGTGATTCAAAAAATATGGTATTACTTTTGTTTAATCGCAAAAATCTAGATGACGGTATAATATAGTGTTTTACCATTATATAATTTACATTTTATTACTGACCGTTTCTAGAACAAGTGGCAAGGGGCTCAGTGGTTGATATCCGAATTTTCAAGTTTGAATTCTAGTTGATTCACATTTATAGCTAAGCTTATTTCTGAATAAAATAAACGAAGCGGGTAGCATATGATTTGCATAAAATATCACATTTGTCATTATATTTAATGGTAGATCCTTGCCATAATATAAAAAAAAATGGTAATTTTATTCATACCTCTCAAAAGGTTAGAAATATCATAAATACCTTTGTCAAATTAGTAATATCACAATTGTCCCTTTAAATACTTTTTTTTTTTGAGAAAAAATACCTATTTTATTTCAATTTTATCTTGTCCTCGCTAGGCTTCCTTAAGTTTTTATAGTTTTTAATGCCTTTTTTTATTATATAAAACATATCTATAAACTCTAATGAAAACTCATGTTCTTTTGTACACGTGGCAGCATTAGCTTAATCTGTCTTTTATGGGCCCTACCTGTCATCTTAAGCTACTAGCCTAACCTATATGTCCATGGGGCCCAACTAGCAGTGTTTTTTCCACAACCCCTTTCCATTTAGTTGCTTTCCAATTAATCGGTTCAAAGTATCGGGTCATCTTCCAAACGGTTCGATTAATCCCATTCCATCTTCAACCCCCTCTAGATGCCGCTCCGCCTCCCTATGAGTCCTCCTTAGTCGGAAAATTGGGCCGAGTCTAGGGCTTCCGGCGTAAACGCGCTCGAGCAGTTCAAGATCTCCGCAGACCGTAAGTTTCCCCTACTCTCCACCAGAATTAGGCTTTGGGTGCATCAAATTGTGAACTTGGGGGCCTAGGCAGGCCCAAGATGGCTGGTGATTGAAATTGTTATTCTAATTCTCCACATGAAATAATTTATACGGTAATTTTAGGAACGTGTATATAACAATGAAAGGCTAAGATGTGATCAAGCATTCCCCGTTGGTTCAAAACCCTAAACCTCGTGCCCTACTTTTTTTCGCTCTGATGCCGCACGCTGACTTTTTCCGACGTCAAGGTTTCGGAAGATTAAAAACATGGCGAAGAAAATGTAAAGCCTTTGAAAGTAATTTCAAGTTTTCTTCCTTTAATTATTATTATTATTATTATTAGTAGTAGTAGTAGTAGTAGGATCATTTTAGTTAATTTTGCATGGAAATTGGGTATAACTAGCTGATTTAATGAAGAAAACGGAATTAAAATAAGGAAAAGAAGGGATTTAAGCTGGTGGCTAATTAGCCAATCACATCAAGCAGCTTCAATCGCTGCAGTTTTTTGTGTGAATGGTCAGTAAGCTCACCTATATTTATTCGTGTTTTTGCATCTTATAAAAGGAAATTTGGGTTATGTTTCCTCTTTTTTCCAGGTGCATCAACTCACATTTCTTTGAGTGAACCAATACAAGAACTTTGGTTGATAGATAAAGTTTAGTACCTAAGTGTTATGGATTTGAGTTACAAAGTCCAAGTATGCCATTGTTTATTCCTTGTTTTAATAAAAAAAAAAAATGGAGCTTTAATTCAAATCAGCCTATGGCCGAATTGCTGTACATAATACATTGGAGTGGGACAAAAACACCTGTAATATCCATATTAAGTAATCACCAGCCGAGGCTAATCCTTTCCTCTTTTGTTCAACCATAATGGGTTAACAAGTCAGCTGCTGGTTAGCCTCTCTCAATGCATCCACAATTTTCTAAAAATCAAAATACCTTGCTTCAGTTTGAAGCTCCTTGATCAGATTCCTCAAACTCCATGAGGCCGTAACAATATTATTGACAGCTTCTCTCAATTCGGTGGAGTCTGTTTGAATTGTGATTCGCTTTCTTTGGTTCCTCTTTGCCTCCTTTAGTGCTTGTAGCATAGCTTTAGCTTCGGACTCGAGCAATCATCATGCTTTGATTGACTTACCTATGGCAAACAATATAGTACAATCATCGATGCGGGCTATAATCCTAACCCCTGTTCTTCGACTGATTGGCAAACTATTTGAAAGCTCGGATAGTAAAATTAGAATTTTAAAAAGAAATTATTATAATGTTACCTTCGATTAGCGTAAGTTCACATCGACCAGCTTCGATCGCTGCAATTTTTGTGTGATTGGTCTGCAAGCTCACCTGTATCAACTCGTGTTGTTGCATCTCATAAAAGGAAAATCGCGCTATGTTTCCTTTTTTTCTTGTGCATCAACTCACATTTCTTTGAGTGAGCCAATAAAAATTCTGGTTAATAAAGTTTTGTGTTCGGTATTGTAATTCTGGGTCGTGTTGTCTATATCATTTTTTGTTTTTTCTCCACATCAATTTCTCTCTTTTGATCTATTGATTTGGGTTTGTTGAGGTTATAAATGTGTGGTGGCTCATTCAGCAGTCACATACTACAACTTCTGTTGCTCTTTTTTCATTTTGTTTTGTTTTTTTAATTCATTTAGTTAAATTTTGTAACTATAATATTCTTGCGCAAAAACAAATTTACTCCGCCTAATATTTGTATTATTTGTAAAAAAATTAAATAATATTAATTAAATTAATGTATACGTTAAAATAAATATTAAATGTTAAAAATTTAAGCTTTTAACATACTTTCCTCTGTTTAATTATTTTGGTAATAATAATTCGACCTGGTCTTACAACATAGTGGTCCCATCCAGATTCGGCATTTGGAAAGAATAAGGGATACGATAATAGGTCGTAACATCCATAATATGCTTGCACTGTATGTGCCCTTTTTGATTTATTGTAAATGATTGTACTTCTTTTATAGAAATGTCGCAAATCTTTTCGTTCTAACCGAATTGCGGCAAGTTGAGAGGCAGTAGGTTTGTTATATACTGTTTGATCTAATTCGACATTTGCATCCAACGTGATTCTGTAATTTTCTTAATTTGGTATGTCACCTAATTTTTGGAAAGCTTGTACATTAGGATTTCCTGATAATAACCCCATTAACTTTTGAATCAATCTTTTATCAGGATATTTAGATCGTTCAAGCCATCGATCAATTTCATGCTCCGAATCATAAAAGTATAGTTGCAAGAATTTTGCCCCATCGTCCCTAGGAATAAGTTGTTCTAGAAAATGGTAGATTTGTCCTTGTGCGTGGAAGGTATATACTCCACCCTGCATTTCGCGACTTCTTTGTCTAATCTAAAACCCAATGATGTAAATGCAAAATGATTATTATATCCTCCAATGTCTCGTCTAAATTCTTCATCTAAATTGAATTGGTTCCACTTCCTGCGATGTATATAAGTGATAAAGTTCTTCCGACACTGTATTATTTGTTATGAACACATTGCCATTCATACAACAAAATTACGGAAACTGACGTTGGAATTTTTTTGGCTCCACAGCGTTTGCAAGTGCTCGGTGGTTTCAGACTGTGAGGTCGATCTGGCAATTCATGGTATATCTCATCTTCTGATTTGTTTTCTTCAATAGAAATAGTATGGTCATTCACATCTGTTTGATATTGTAGCTGCTTATCAGCACAACAATCTGCATTTATTGTTTAATTATTAAAATATGACATATTTTTAAATTTAAGTATTGATAAAGTTATATAAGTTTAGTTCACATATACGATACCATGGGTGAATTCAATAGAATATCCAAATGGTTGTTCAGAAATCGGCCGTGTAAAGTTCACCTAATCAAATAAAGTTAAAATTTATCAGCAAATAGTAGTTATTTTTTAGTATATTGTAAAATTTGTTGTTAGTAAAATTAAAATCTCGAGGATTTCACGTGGAAAAGAAATTATTGTAATGTTACCTTCGATTAGCATACTAAAATCTTGGTCTAAACTTGCGCTTATTCTTCCGCATGGTTGTTTCCTCCCAAGTTTTGTCGTGATATTAACTCATACATATTCGTCTCCAACCTTTGCTTTTGGTGAACTGCTTAATGGTTGGTATATGAGACTCTGTGTAGGAAACTTAGTTACTTCACATTTCCAGTTAGGTTCATTTCTTAAAAATGAACGAAAAGAGTGGCTAAGCTTGCTAGCCCTCAATGCCGAATGATTAATAGGTCCATATTTTTCTCTATGAATCGTGGTTGATGAAAACGTAGGAAATTGGGCCTAATCCACCCCATCCGGCCTGGCCCAGTTTTTTAGGCTGGATTGGGCATCAAAATTTAAGACCAAAAGAAAAAAAATCTAAATCTAAGACGACTATATTTTTTTTGAATTTGGCGTAAAATCAGGCCAGCCCAAACGCAACAGGCTCCAGCTTTTGTTCAGCTGTGGTGTTAAGTGTGGAATGGAAGGTGGCTGTTGTCGTTGTTCTTGTTGTTTTTTTGTCTTCTCTATTAATAATGCTGCGAACTGGGAGGGAAATGGGAGAGAGGGACAGAGGCAATTACGCCAGTGGCACGGCCGGAGCCGCAAGAACTGCACGTGATCGCGCACTGCTATGGAATGTCCCAATGTTTTGAGGGCATAGTTTGTGAACTTGTTGAGCTTGTAGCTTCATCCTGTTGTCTTGCTCTTCTAAAGTTTGGACAAAGAGAGTTAGATATTCACTTGGTTTTGTCTGTCGGCTACCTTCACTAACTAAATTTAATTTTCAATACACTGATGTTAATTTCTTTTTTGAATTTATTTAATTTATTTTTCTTCTTTTTATTTGTCGCAGGGAATGAATCGCTGGTGAGTTAGGAGCTCAAGTTTTCTTCTTGGTCCTCGAATGTTTTCCATTTTTCGATGTTTAAAGAGTCATGAACGGATGTTACACTACATATAAGATATTATTACTTTTTTGTCTTCAAATTGATCTTACTATTATTTTGTTTTTGAGTTGCCGTGAATCAGAAGTTAACTTCGCTTTTAAATTATAGTGAAAAGAATAATTTTGCTTGCTTTTTTTTTTTTTTTTTTTTTTGGGTATGTTATGTTTATGGAATATAAACGGTGTATTGATATATTTTGTTTTGTTACTTGTTTATTATTGGTGGCGATTTTGCCTGCCAACTTTATACAGTGCAACTTTTTTTTTGTAGTTAGTGGCGACAAAAAGTTGCCAGCTTATCTTTATATAAGGTGGCAACTGTTAAGTTGTGACTAAAAATGCATATTTGGCGGCATTGTGTCGCCGCCACCTTATCTTCTTATCTTCATATTAGGTAGCAATTGTTAAGTTGTGACTGAAAATGCTTATTTGGCGATATTTGGGCTTTTTTTGGCATGGGCCCCGTCAAAATATTTTTTTTTACAAATAGCTCCATCAAATTTATAATTATAATTTTGGTCCTATCTCCGCCACGCAGGCGCCACATTAGCGACATGGTTTTAAGTTGGTGAATGGTTCATCGTGTTTCATACTTATATTTCACTCCTTCCTCTTTTTATTTTTCTTATATTTTTTTTGCAATATATATATATTATATTTTTTTCAAACACGGACACGGTGAATGATTCATCGTGTTCAACTTAATAAATTGGTCCCAGTCCCGCTCACGAGGCGCTGACGTGGCAGCGCCTGTGTGGCAGGGCTAGCGTTATTTTTACAAATATAAATTTGCTGAAGTTATTTTAAAATAAATTTTTTTTAGGGAGCCAAATACAAAAAAAGCCCGCAATATTATGTCGCGGCCACCTTATCTTCATATAAGGTAGCAACGGTTAAGTTGTGATTGAAAATGCTTTTTTGGCGTCATTATGTCGCCTCCACCTTATCTTCATATAAGATATCAGCCGTTATATATAGTTGTCATTAAAAGTGTACATTTGGTGGTAATAAAATGTGGCCATACTATCTTCTGTAAGGTCATACTATGGCAAAATCTTAATAATTGAGGGCTAAATTATAAATAATAAATAGCCTCCTTATACTTCAGCTTAGGTCTTTATTATCCTTGTGCATTAAAACTTGCATCAATGATTATCCTACATTTTGTTACCATCTCAAATAGATCTAAAAAATAAAAATTAGCAAATTAGGCTATAAAATTGTGCTTAAATGAGTGGGCATCTATTAAACTATATGAAAGCTCAATGTTTAAGCTGATTTGGCACTCTTCTTATTTTTGGGAGAGCATTTAAACCTTCATTACTTTGTCTTTTCATTAAAGCTCAATACTTAAATAAAATGTCATGCATAGCTAATTTTGAAGAAGCAGTTCATATTTTCAAAAACGTACACGACCCTTCGCCTTCTCTCCACCGTCTTAATTAATGCATCCACGGTCCCAATACAATTATAACTGTCCCCTCTCCATCTCCATACCATCCCTCCCCTATCTCCTCTCGCTTCTCTTTTCTTCTTTTTTTTCCTCTTCTCTATCGACATCAATTTTCTCTCTTACCTTCCTGTGCACTATGGTATCCCCCTCTATCTCTCTCGAACTAATGGCCCCCATTACACGGCGAAGGTTTCGTAGTCCCAGTACTCCTTGGGTCGGTGGACGTTGAGGTCGGCATAGATGCAAGCCTTCGAGGTAGCATCAGGACGGCGCAAGAACTTGCTGATGCGCTCAGCAATGGCATCGACAACGAAGGCAATGGCGGGGCAAGGGCGAGTGGCGGCAGCGACAGCAATGGTGACAGAGATTAGCGGAGAGGGGAAAGAAGAGAACATTGCTTTTGAGTTCTCCATCGTTCGCATCAGAAAGCAGGCGGTTGTCCCCTTGCACTCAACATAAGAATTATTTCTTTCTTTTCCCTTTCTTAAGAAAAAGTTATTAGATTTGTGACTATTAGATCCGTAGTTTTAGTCCGCCTCACAAATTATCCCATATTTGAATTATAATTTAAATTTATAATTTAGTTTAAATTAAAATTGAAGCTTTAAGTTCAAATTTAGAGTTTAAGTTTTAAATTTTGAATTTGAATTTAATATCTCAATTCAAATTAAAATCTAAATTATGAAATTTATTTTAGTTGTGTGAATTCTCATTAAATAATCCAATTTTATATACTATTCTATAACCATCAAATATTGGATTGGATTATTATTTATCCAATCCAATCCTAATCGCAATCGTATCCAATCCTTCTACACTATACTATCTGGTTCAATATTAAATACTAGGGGTGGAACTGGGCCCGGGCCTAAACAAGGCCCGGCCTGATGGGCCATGTTTGGGCCGGGCTTTGGGTATTAAAAATATAACTTTGGGTTCGGGCCGGGCTTAAAAATTTAGGCCCGAAGAAATTTTGGGCCTATTTGGGCATGTCCAAGCCCGGCCCGAGCCCGACCCAAAAGCCCGATATATTAATTATCAAAA
Organism: Ananas comosus; assembly: GCF_001540865.1. NCBI lineage: Eukaryota > Viridiplantae > Streptophyta > Magnoliopsida > Poales > Bromeliaceae > Ananas > Ananas comosus. The sequence continues at coordinate 2,680,976 of NC_033636.1, forward strand.
TAAATTATTTAATTATATATATATATTATTTATCTATAAAAGAAATAAATAATATCATATATCATATATAGTATATATTGTTATTAATGATATATACTTATATATATATGAGGATATATTATATATTAACAAAATATTTAGTTCCATATTAGAATATATTTGATATTAGATAGTAATTTCTTTGATGTGATCAAACTAAAAATAAGCATTTTATTTTAATTTTATACAAATAAAAGTATTTATGTATTATATGATAAATGCATAAAATGGGCCTCCACAAAGCCCGATGGGTATTGGGCATTGGGCTTGGGCTTGGGCTGGGCCTTAATTTTCAAAAAAAAATAGGTAAAAGCCCGACCCGAAGCCCAACATTTTCTTTTGGGCCGGGCTTGGGCATAGTATTACCCGACCCAAACCCGGCCCAGTTCCACCCCTAAATACCAAGTATGCTATAAGCGAATGATTTGTGAGGATTCAAAAAAAAATGATAGAGGCCCCTTGATTTGAAGAAGGGGATTTAAAGTCTAAGAATTTGAATGCAAAAAAAAATTATAGATTATAATATACATAAATAAATTTAATTAATTTTTAGTCTCTTTAATTTATATTATATTTATAACGACCCAGTCCACTAGCAATAATAACGTTGGGCCCAACCAATATCCGATGTGGGATTATTGGGGAGTCACAGACTCCCCCCGTTAAGGCCCTGACGTCGTCGTCAGTCCAATCACACACACAGCCCAAGATCACCAGGCGATGTGAGACTCGTCTCGACATAGCCGGTCATCTTGTCATTCAGACTCGGGCATAGCCTATCACCTTGTTTTTCAGACCTTGGCTCAGCCGAGACTCGCCACATATTTTCGACTCGTGAACTGGCTCTGATACCAAATGTAACGACCCAGTTCACTAGCAATAATAACTCGTTGGGTCCAAACACCGGCTCAAAATGCTTAAGCCCGGTTATTATTACTAGTGTCTAAGTCTCTTATATATCCAATCACATTCCCATTCATATCCGATGTGGGATTATTGGAGTGTGACAAGAAATCAACTAGGCTCCTATTAATAGTATATGAATAGTTACAATCCACTTTTCTACCCTTAAATTATTACCACTCTACCAAACTCTCACTAAACTCTAGACATCCAAGGATAAAAAAGTAGATGGTATTCACTCTTCACATACTATTAATAGTATTTGAGCACAACTTCTCATATGATTTAAGTACAATTAACCACAATTGTCAAATTAGGTTTTTAACAATCAAATGCCAAAAGTTTATTCCTTCTACAATGAAACTAAATTTTAATGTCAAAAAGATCTTTCTATATTATTGACGTCCTTCTTTTATGGTTTAGGAATCATTTGGTTGATGTAAATTACTTTAAATTTATGTTATATAATAATATAAATCTGAGTAGTTACTACGTAACACCTATTAATAAATATAAAAAAAAGAGGAGAGTAGTCAATTAAGGGTAATGCGAAGAAAGAAAATAAGACAAATAAGAAAAATAATAATAATAGATGAAGGAAGGGAATGAGAAAGGCTTAGTCCATGAAGAATAGAATGTGAAGTCTAATCATTATCAATGATGTCTGAACTTAGCAATTGATCATCATCGTTGGTTGCGCCTCAGATCAGGACGTTACAAATTGGTATCAAAGTAGTCTCGACCCCAAGGAGGTGAGAAAATTGCTCATCGTAGCATCGGAATTGATCCAGTGGTTTTTGATTGAGATCTTGAGTAAGGGCACAATGTAAATCTCAACTAGAATCAAAAGGAGTACTCACAATGGAGTAATTCCAGATCTGAACCACTTGGAGCTTCGTCAAAAGGTCAACTCACATCCTCAAAAATAGGTAATTGTAATGATCTCACAATTCCCTAGAAGCACTAATTGCATTTGTGTAAGATTTTGTAAACAAGAAATCAAAACCTCGGTAAACATCATAAGGATCTTATTCACTATCGCCTAAACCAAAACATAAGCTCCAATTGAAAGTAAGATCGTAATAGCATCGGATTCCAGGCAACACAATAGTTAACATTGGAAAGAAAGATCAGAGTAGGTTTAGGTTTTTATAAACATCATAAGGATCTTATTTACTATCGCCTAAACCAAATATAAGCTCCAACTGAAAGTAAGATCGTAATAGCATCAAATTCCAGGCAACACAATAGTTAAAATTGGAAATAAAGATCAGAGTAGGTTTAGGTTTTTCTTCTGAGAGCAGTAGAATGGCAGAGGGTACCGAATTGAGGGATTTACGTGAACACACTACCACACTAGAGGAAAGAATGCAAATTCTTACCACTGAGTACCAAGGAAGGGTGAAGGAAGTAGCAAACCAAATAATAGAAGTTAGGGATAATGCTAGCAGATACGAGGAGTTGTAGAAGCTACTAGCAAGTCAACCCTTCCCACCCAAACCTACATCTCAGTAATAATATACCTCTACTACACATAGGACCTAAAGCCATAGCCATGCAGCAGGACATCTCTATTGGAGATTAGAGAAAGCAAAGGAAAAGGCATTCTGCCTATGCCTACTAAAGAAATAGAGGTAGACGAGAATGGGAAAGGATATATGTAACACACTGGACCTTTGCAAATTGCGGGATTCGAGTGTTTGAATGCATTTCGAGCTTTTCCACACTTGGTGGAGGGTTGTAAATGTTTCCCGACCCGAAAAGTTCGAAATCTGGAACTTTGGACAAGTCCTGAAAGTTTTTACTCTCGGGGACCGGTCCCTGGAAGGAGAGACCGGTTCCCCTAGTGAGCAGTGTTGAGGCAGCCTGAGGCAACCGGTCCCTGGCAGGCGAGACCGGTTCCCGAACGCGTCTTCGCAGTGAGAGACCGGTCCCGCGCAGCGAGAGACCGGTTCNTTGTATTAGAGGCTGATACTGTATAACTTATGTTTGCTTTTATGTTTTAGTTATGCTTTACTACTATTAGTATAGATGTTAGAACTATACTCGCTCTGATATCATTAGTTGTTTGTATTTCACTTCTCTTATTTGTTCCATCTCTTGCTATTACTTTCGCTTTTCTTGTAGACGCCTTATATGTGTGGACATATGGCGGGTCTGGGCACGCTACCGGGAGGGCCTCCGCCGGTCCCGGGGCGTGACAATATAACTGTAATAACAAAAACGACCACCATCAACACACACCCTATCCTAAGTTGGAATTCCTAGCTTTTAATGGTAAGGATCCTAGGGCTTAGATTAAGAATTATGAATAGTATTTTTATTTATTTTCAGATACCCTAACAACATTGGGTGCGCATAGCTACTATGCATCTAAATTGCAGAGTAAGAATTTGGAAACAGAAGTTTTTTTTATCAACAAACGGGGTTACCTGGTATTTAATTTGTTGGCAAAAGGTTCATATAGGTGGGGGAGAGGTATCTGATAAAGAAGTTTAGCAATTTAAAGCAGTTTGGAACAGTAGAAAGGTACCAAAAAAATTTGTGGAACTTAGGATTTCTATTCTACAACTCCTATCTAATCGAGGAACACTTTATTTCTTATCATATCAATGGATTGAAAGGAGAATTGATACCATTTATGGATATTGCCCACCCAAACACCCAAGGAAGCCTATGAATAGGCCAAGTTACATAAGAGAGCTCTAACAGTAATGGGTAGGAAAATTAAAGGCAACCCAAGGATGGCCAATGAGTATCAAGGGCTACCGGCAACAAAGCCCTAGAGTTTGCTAAGTTTCAACAAAATAATCAACATAGAAACTCTGCCAATCAGTATCAAAGTAGCAAACAAGTGATGGAGCAAATAAAGGTAGCTTGACACTGCTTCATATGTGTGAAAAGGTACCACCCTAGTCACACCTGCTATAACATATCCCTCCACATCATTCAGGGAGCTAATAAACTCTTAGGGGTCTATGATGAAGACTGCCTGATAGAAAAAAAGATAGTGGAAGAAGAAGATATGAATGAAAGGGGAAAGCAAAGAGGAGAATTTAGAGATAAGAGTATTAATGCATGCTCTAAGTGGAGAAAAATAATAAAATACCATTAAGGTGTAAGGGAAAGCTAAAAACATAACATTAACCATACTGATAGAACAAGGTAGTACACATAACTTCATAGATTTTCAAACAACCAAGGAGATTAAGGCACAGATGGTGGCTACAACACCCCTAGTAGTTACAGCGACAAATGGATAGAAAATACTAAGCAAGTTACAGTGCCCAGATTCTTGTGGCTTATGCAGGGCTGAAGCTTTAGAGCTAATTTGAGGCTTATCAGATTAGAGAGGTCCAACATAGTGTTGTGAATTGATTGGTTGAAGTTTTATGGTAGGATCCTCTTTGATTTGTAATAGAATTTCATAATTACAGCTAAGGATGGCCAACCATTGGTACTCAAAGGAATAATTGATAGAAACAAATTGGAGCTGATCACAGCTAGGCAATAGTACCAAGAACTACGGTTAGGGAAATATTGTGTTTTTAAGTCACTACTCCGTGGAAAGGAATAGTGGAAAAGATCAAGAGCTACTTCCTGAACTGCTGAGGGTGCTTGATCAGTTTGAAGATGTCTTTGAAAAGCCTTAGGGATTAGCTCCTCACAGATCTAAAGATCATAGAATACTACTACAGTAAGGTACCACTCCAGTCAATCTTAAGGCATATAGAAACTCCTATGAGTAGAAAAGAGAAACAGAGCAGCAAATATAAGAGATGTTGGAGACAGCAATAATACAACCTAGCAATAGCACCTTTGCATCACCAGTGTTGTTGGACAAGACAAAAGATGGGAGATGGAGGATATACATAGACTATAGATAATTAAATAAGTTGATTATCGTAGATAAATTTCCATTACCCATCATTGATGACCTTTTGGATGACTTAAGAGGTTCCAAGTTCCTTTCCAAACTAGACCTGAGGTCAGAATATCATCAAATAAAGGTCCATATTGAGGATATACCTAAGACTCATTCAGAACACATCATGGACACTATAAGTTCAAGGCAATGCCATTCGGATTAACTAATGGCCCAGCCACTCTCTAAGCCATAATGAATATGATATTGCAACTTACCTAGGAAAGTTTGTCCTAATGTTCTTCAATGACATATTGATATATAGCAAGATCCTAGAAGATCATGTGACATATTTGGCTATAGTATCGAGGGAGCTCAGAAAGAACAAATTGCTTGTATAGAGAAGCAAAAGTACTTTTGGAAAAAGGAAAGTTGAGTATTCGGGACATATTATATCAGAAGAGGGTGTGGCAACTGATCCTACTAAGATTGAGGCTATAACTACATGGTCAATACCTAAGTTAGATAAGAGATTAAGAGGGTTCCTTGGGTTAACTGGATGCTATAGGAAGTTAGTAAGAAATAATGGAACTATTAATAGACTTTTAACTGAGCTATTAAAAAAGGATTAGTTCCATGGTCTAGTGAAGCACAACAAGCCTTTGAAGCTCTAAAGTTGGCCATGACTAAAGCCCCAGTCTTAACCATGCCAGATTTCAACAAGTCATTTGTGTTGGATGTGAATACTAGTGGGAGTAGAATAGGGGCTATGCTGTTATAGGAAGGAAGTATATTGTTTACCTAAGTAACACAATTAAGGGAAAGAATATAGGATTATCTACCTTTGAAAAAGAGTTTCTGGCTATCTTAATGACAATACAAAAGTGGAGACACTACTTAATTTTCAAAAGTTTCATTATTAAAATTGACCATGAAAGCCTAAGTATTTAATGAAAAAGAATATAACTACATTAACAATATCCTAGCTAGAGGAAGGGAAAAGAGAATGTTGCAGCAGATGCTTTGTTGAGGAGAGATGCAGAAAGGGGTATGATTCTAGTGATGTCAGCAGCAGCACCAGCATAGGATTTGAAATTAGTAGAGAGCTATAAAGGGGACAAGTACTATGAAAAGCTTGTAGAGGAGGTTACTTTACAACCCAAGGCCCATGAGCACCACACATTTAATCACGGAGTTCTACAACATAAAGGAAAGTTATGCATAGGAAAAACTAGTAACTTAAGGAGTGAGCTTGTGAAATGTTCTATGATTCAACCTTGAGAGGACACTCAGGAATAAACCACACCTACCAAAGAATCAACAGTACTTCTATTGGGCTACCATGAAGAAAGATGTGGAGGAGGTGAAATTGTGAAACTTGTACTCGGAATAAATGACAACCAAGCATATGCAAGACTACTCCAACCACTATCTATTCCTAGACAAGTATGGTAAAATATTAGTATGGACTTCATCAAATCTCTGCCAAAAATCTGAAGGTAGAGATACCATTTTGGTAGCAGTGGATAGATAGGTTGGCTAAATATGCCAATTTTATACCTTTGAAACATCTTTTTTCAGCTATGGATATAGAAAGAGTATTCATGGAAACTGTGTACAAATCACATGGGTGCCCGAGTATAGTGTCAGATAGGGACAAGATGTTCACTAGCCAAGTTTGGTAGGAACTATTCAGGCTTATGGGGACACAGTTGAGCATGAGCATTGCATATCACCAAGAAACATATGGTCAAATCGAAAGGGTTAACAAATGTCTTGAAACTTACTTGCGACATATGTGTTTCCAATATCAGAGTAAATGATATAAGTATCTCTCACATGCAAAGTGGTGGTACAATACCAATTACCATTCCTGATTGCAAATGACCACTTATAAGGCTATATATGGCAACGCACCTCTGAACCGCTTGGTGCCTACTGTAGGAACAACTACCTCACAAGCAATTAGGAAGTGGCTATAGGAAAGAGAGAGAATTGCTAAAGAGCTAAGAGGTAGGTTACAAATGGCACAGAATCAAATGAAACAGCAGACCAATAAGCACAGAAGGAAGAGGGAATATACTGTTAGAAGTTGGATATCTGAAACTTCAACCCCACAGGCAAGTATCTATTGCAACAAGGAAGAGTCCTAAGTTGGCCACAAGATACTACGGACCATTTGAAATCGCAGAACGAATAGGAAAAGTAGCATATAGACTATACTTACAAAAAGGATCACAGATACATCTTGTATTCCACGTATCCCAGCTCAAGCAGAATCTTTCCTCATGGGATAAGGTTAGACCTACCATGCCCTCGACGGAAGAAGAGGATCAGCTTCTAGCAGAACTAGAGAGAGTACTCGAAAGATGCATGGTTAACCGTGGGAATCGTGCACCAACCGAAGTTGAGATCAAGTGGGCCAACTTTCTAGAGGAATCTAGTACTTGGAAAGATTACTAGGCCTTTAAGCAGCAGTTTCCAGATTTTGATTCTTGAGAATAGAAATCAACTCAAGCGGGGAGGAGTTGTAACACATGTTAATAAAATAAAAAAAAAAGAGGGGGGTAGGGGGTGGAGTAGTATGTTAAGAGTAAAGTGATGAAAGAAAAAAAAATGATAATAGATAAAGGAAAAGAAAGAGAAGGGATTAGTCTGTGAAGAGTAGCCAGTCTTGTTGTTGTCAAACTTTAATAGCATCTCAAGCATCGCCTCAAGGAGCGGGAAGGTGATTGATCAACCTTTGGACAACCACAATAGAGGAAAGAGAGGGGACCGAAGAGATTAAGGCGGTGACGTCAAAGGAAACTATCACGCCCCAAATCCGAGGCATAACAAACGCCACGCACCTGTTAAAATAGATAAAAAGATAATTACAAAAATTCACCAAATTATGCGGTATGAAGAAGAACAAAACATAAATGAATAAATCTCGATAATTCAGGTAACCCATTAACTAATATATACCTAACTATACAAAGACAAAAATAACAAAAAGTAATTCGAACGACAAACTACGGCTAGCGTTCACTCGATCCTACCCCCACCCAACAAAACAATCACGAAATCTGGGTAAGCTTAGTCGAATTAAGCATACATTTTTATATATATAAAAAATGCTCTAAAGTAAACTTTCATTCAAAAGTTAATTTGAGTGACTAGGTTTTAATTTGCGAAGTTTCAGAAAGCAAGATTTTTAGAAATGTTAAGATCAAATAGGAACTATAAATTTACATAGTATTTCGTTTCTCAGCAATTAAACGAAATAAATATTAAGTCTCCAATAACTAACTATGTTGTGTGATCTGTTGGCGAGATCCAGAGATACCCGAAGGCACAAACAAAAGGCACTCGAAGGTGCATATATAAAATAGAGGCGCTCGAAAGCGCAAATACAAAATAGAGGCACGGATAGCTGCAGGCACCTGAAGGTGCAATGTAGAGATGAAGCTAGCTTATATACAGAATACATGTCGACATAGCCAACATAGCATAGTAGAATACCAAGATACATTATAATTTAAAATAATTATTCAGTCAGTAATTTATAGAATAGATTATCAAATTTTAAAATTCTTTCGCTAAATAAACCTGTCAACCACAGTTGAAACTGAGTTTTCAGAAATATTTGATAATACACTTAGCCCTTAATTTTAAAATCTACAAAATAAAAATTTTCACACCATCAAAATATTTTTCTAAATTATTTTACAAAAAACTAATAGGTATCCGATCGCTTACCTACCAAATAATTGAAGTATTGATCGGTCAAATACAAAAAATCAAATTATTGACGGAACCCTTCAAAGATGGTGAAGAAAAAGATAGCGATCAAGGTGCCGTTGATGGTGAACGAAAAGAACGTCGATAGTGATCATGAAGCACGACGGTAGCAACAATGTTAGAGGACAAGCAAAGATCGAGAGTCCGGGCGCGCAAGCAAGCGTGAGAGGTGTGACCCACAATAAGAGAGCGAGAGATTAAAAAAAGAGGATGAAGCAGATCAAAAGAGAGAAAAATTAAAAAGCGGCTGGAGTCTCCACGTAGGAGAGAGACTGAGAGAGAGAGAGAGATACGGCCAAAAATTAATTAGGGTTAATATGCACAAAATGCAACCGAGCCCCTCTACTAATTCAAATTATCAAAAGTCTACATTTCAAAATAAAGGGGTCTACATAAATAATTATTACGTCTGAGATATTACACATTACGGAAACAAAGTGAAAAAAAAAGCCAATACACGACTCTGGAGAAGAGATGGCGAGGAAAACGAGGAGAAACAATCGGGAAGATAAGACAGTTCCATAACCTTCGGGAGGCTTAATAGGAGTGGACGGGAAAAGTTCCAACTGCAGGCGCAAAATGCGAAACCGTGAAGATCCGACCCCATTACGCACAACACACAAGAAGTTAAGTGGTCTATCATAGCCCCACAACTGAATTTCATAATTTCACTTTAATCTTATTCTGTACGTAATTGCATTTTAGTCCAAAATAATAGTCTATAAATACAGCTGCAACTGATTCAACACCAATAAAATTTACAAATCATTCCCAAACCTTTCCCATCTTTCTCCTCACTCCTCAACTCTCTCTCTCTCTCTCTCTCTCTCTCTCTCTCTCTCTCTGAGTGTTTCCTTTCTCTACGTTCACAAAACAGGCTTGTAGGTCAAAGCATAACACCCTTGGCTTAAAATCCGGGAGATACTTTTCATAACAATAACATGCACTACAGACAATCATCATACAAGTTGATCCAACAACCAAAACCAAACTATTTGTACAGGGCACCATGAAACTTTAAAACATATATTTCTTCAATGAGAAAGTAAATCACTTGGTATATCTCTGATAAAGCTCTGTTCCGCGCAATTTTTGGTTCCCTTAAGTCATTTCAACCTCCAAATAATAATACAACAGAACCAATGCAAAGCTGAACTAAAAGAAATAACAAATACAGAGCCAGAAATTAATAGGTATGCAGGAAGACTTGCTAAAAACTGAAAAACTACTAAAAAAATGTAAAAAAAAAAAAAAATTTATGAGACATGATACACAATAAATCCAACAGGCTTTCGTAAGGCAATGTACACAAACGACGAGGATAGCTGCTGTTCAAGCTTTCTTATCCGAGCGGTTTAGGTTTAGATTGAACCATTTCTTTTTATTGGATTTGTCTTTGCCGTCGACACTGCCGTCCTCCCCCAGACTATCATATCTGGACTCTTCAGTAGTGAACTTGCCGCTGGCGCTTGAACTCCCAGTGGAATTGACGATAGTTCGAACTGTCGTGAATGATGATTGTATACTATCTCTTTGCTTCAGCAGCTCATCTACCTATAAACAATTTGTGGGCACATTACAACACTTAACAATTTTTGCACAAATGTCAGCATTTCAATGAGAGGCAGTCTCGTGAGAGCTTTAGATTAGGATCACCTATTAGAACTTTGATCCGCAAATCAACTAACAAAGCTGCAGTACATGTTTTAGCTAAGTGGAACAAGATAAGCATATTTCGGAAAGTAAATATTTCAAAACAAAGCGCCACTGTTTTCTTCAAATGGTTGAATGAAGCATGTGAAGATTCGACGAAAGGAACTAAAAGAAGGAAATAACGGAAAGGGGTGCTTTAGGTACAAAAGAAGAGGAAGGTGCCACCTGAAGTCAAATACAAAGTGGAGAGACAATTGCAACAACTAGATAAAAGAACGGAGCAGGAATATGACAACTACAGAGCAGCATTAAGAGGGATTTTTTGAGGGTTCGATGCTAAGATAAAAGAAACTAGCAGAATAGCATCATAGCACTCTAAAACTGTAAATCAGTTGCCAAAGCATAAGTAACTGCAGAACATGTGGATGCTGCACAATATAAATCATAGACATGAAGCTATCGACAAAAGAATATCAATTCTAATCAAAAGGTGAACTAAATGGGCCCATTTGGCACCCAGATTATTTTGGATAAGATACGATGAGAGAGGATTTTGGACAGGCCGGATTAGTGACTCAAAGGCATCAAGAAACGTGAGAGACTGGGATAAAAGAAACCAGCCAGACCAAAATCAAATAATCCCATCAGGATGGAATTATCAAACCCCACTAGAGAGTTTTGAATCGAAAGGGACCAGATAAGGAAATTGCATTGAATCTCGCCTCGCTAAATTCTCCTCTCCCTATTTCACTCTCTCATCTTACCAAATCCAATCCAATCTTTGATGCCAAATGGAAGAAAGGGTAGCAAAGAAGCAAACAAAGCATGTCGACAAACGGACAAAGTATTTGCAACATGAAACAGAGCAGGTAATGCATACCCACATACCAATATGCAATATACCCTTCTTATGATCAGGAGTAAAATCAATAAAGAGAAAAATTATAATTGCAGCATGCTTGGTTCATATAACTATGTATGAAATACTAATAAGAACTAGTTTCGAAAACTAATTCTTCAAATGCTAAGATTTGTATACATACAGCTTGCTTTTCCTGGCCATATCTGTTGGTCACCTCCTGAAAGCGTGCCAAAGCCTGCAAAAGATCATTTCCATGTTAGCAAGAAGAATCTTCCCATGCTACATTTGGAAAACTGAAACAACAACACCTACTTTTCTGTACTCAGTCTCAAACTGCCGCAAATCATTTCTCTTTGCTAAAATCTTAGCATCTATTTCTTTGAGCCTCTCAGTTGTGTCTTCATATGATTTGGCACAGATAGCCTCAATGGTATAGGTGGCCGGCTTAAAGAAATTATCACCTATACAACAAAATGAAAAGGTCCACAATAAATACAACACACCTGCAAATACATAGAAATATAAGAAAAGTAAAGAAAACAAGGGGAGAAGTGCACACCATAAACAGCAAAAATATGAGTGCCAGGTTTTAATTCAGAAACTTCACATGGTTGGAGGCCTTCTAATCTTTTAAAGAAAGAAGCTTCAGGATCTTTAGCCATTGCTAACTGCAAATAACATGCATTATCAATTGATATAACTCCATTTCTTTCGTATCTTGAAGATGAGAAGACATACACAATGAATGATTTGAAGTGGGTCAAATGGGACATACCGCGCTAACTGTTGAATCCATCCGGTATACTTGAAAATGTAGAAAATACATGCCTGCAGATGTTACCTTGCCGGTCTTTTCACTATCTTCCTGAAGATGAACAAGAATACTGAAGATTATATAAAATAGATACCTCATGCATGTCAGAGCAGTGTGCTAGGTTAGGCCAATATCTAGGAGTTGATCACTGTATGAAATGAATAGAAAGATAAGGCACCGCATGCCTGTACAAGATTACACATTGTTTTGATTGTAATCCAGAAGAAATGATGCAATATGTACTTAATTCAGTGCAATCATATACACCAAACTGCAGATAAAAGTGAAGTTAGCATAGTGTAATTAACTAGAAGCATTGTACTAAAATGTAATGCATAGACCTCTACATCTGTCCACACATGCAGATGCAGCTGTTTCACCTCCATGCATAAACCACATTCGGCACCAATTAATAAGCACACAGGAAGCTGCCTAGTATAATGCTTTTTAACCATGTAGAAGTAGATTTACCACAGCATGCTTATGCTCGCTAATCATAAATCTTCTCATTTCTTTTTTCATATTAAAGTTTCATATTTCATACTAAGAAAACTTTCTGTATAAAGTGTTGCATGAAATTTGACATGATTTTTATAGTGTCAGAATGTCCTAAAACATAAATCATAGCATTTTATTCATGATTCTTTAGTATTTTGTCCTTATTATATTTAGTTCATTTTTCCTTTAGTTTACATGGACTGAATTACATCATTCATTTTTTGTCAAACAAACAACAGAACTGTGAGAATTTTAGTCCCACGGCAATGGAAACTAATGTTGAAAGTAAAGCAATCTTTATCTGAACTCTAATTCATCCGAAAGTCTACTTTATTTTCAACCCGAAGTTCACCATCGGTAAAACAAACAGGCTATAGAGTGAAGAAAGATCAAGATAGAGAGAGTAGGGATATAATTAGCTCATGTTCGGCTTGTTTATTAACGAGCCCGCCTTCAGCATACGTAGTATGTTGAACCTTAACCGCCACAAACTGCTTTCCACTATTTAAAACAATGCTAGGAAGATATTACTGTTAATTACGCCGTTTTAGTGAATCACAATTTCAAGCCAATCCAGAATTATGTTGCAAAAATACACAGGAAGTATATAATTAAACACTTTAATGATTAAAAGAAAAAATAAATTGCAATGAATAACTAGCAGCATAAACAAAAAAAATAAGCAAGTAAGCAACAACAAAACTAGGCAAACCTTACTTTCAATGGCGAAAACTGATGATTGAAAAGCTTATCCCAAACAGACTATTGAAGGAGCTAAAATCTTCTTATGGCAGTCAGTTTAGTAACTAAATGCTTACATGCTGACATTACAAAAGTTTACTAGAAAATGACTTTCAGACTCGATTTACTAAAAAAATCAAAGCTTGCTTTATGTCCCAGAAAAGGACAAATACAAGAACAATGAATAATTGTTCGGTAGAAAGTTTCAAATGGAGTAATGATTGTTGGTGAAACAACTGTCTATGATGTATAATCAAAGTATATTAACAACTATTTCTGCACGGTATGCATAAGCAGATTGCAATGATGATAAGTAAAAAAACCAGGAAAAATTCAAAAGTATCTCCAAGCTCAGCTGTCAAATATATGTTAGATGCTCAGCCAGTCGCCTTCAAGTACTTAAGCTACCCAAATATCAGCATGAAAAAAAAAAATCAAGCAGATGATTGTACAACCTCGCACACTGATGCTATAATAGGAGAGGCTTAAAGAAAACAATGTTGCCATTCACATCAGAGGAAAAAGGTTTGTGGAAATACGCAAGGGTCCCCCTCTAGTCTAGCGGAACTATTAAAGAGTAGGTATGCAAGTACTGTAATAGGTGTTGATATAATTATTTAAGTTATAATTGTAAAAGGATATGTCTTACTTCTACCAAAAATACTACTCTTATTCCTAATTATAGGTCGAAAAATTTCTCTCCATGGCCCAAAGCCAGATGAACAGAACTTTGCCAAAGTAGTTAGTAGGTCGAATACCTAAATACAGACATTTCTATATACCACATTATGACTTCTCCATTTTGATTTCCTCAATAGTAACATTATCAGAGAGGGACACAAAATATTTCCTTAAAGGAGAACTGAAATTGTTGTCGTGCGGTGGGGCACTAGGGAAAAAAAAAGGTGCATCAATTAATGCTGCAACAACCTCACCACAGTCTTTTGCAATGGCCCATTTGGTATTGAGGGCTGCTTAATGCTAGGGGAGGAAAGGAGTTGGGACAAAATCATATAGAGATACTCTTCTTCGTTTTCTAGTGGGGCCATAGAAATTATATCTTAGCCAACTTCTTGCGATATGAGAAACATGATATCACTCATGGAAACAAATGGAAAATTTTCTATCGTACTTTCTCAAAGCAAGTAAAGCAATTTGCCCACAATCCAAAATGGAACTAAGATAAAGTAGAAGAATTCAAAAATAGAGAAAACTATTAATCACCTGTAAAGCCAATCCATAGCCTCCGTTTGGTTCTGTTTCAAAGTACAGAAGCTGTCACAGTAACACAGAAGAGATCAGCTAATATTAACATAATGGAAAGAGCAAAGAAAGAACAGAAGGTTGATTTTAGCATTCAACTTGGCAGCACTCATACAAACGCAAGTTTCTGTACCTTAAATTTACTTTGCGCGGCCGAGGTAACTCTAACAACTATTCCTGCCTGGGCTTGTTGTTCATTGATTGTCACACCAAAAAAATGAGCGCACTGCTTATCGACCTAAAAAAAGAATTGACGCTGGTCAGCATATTTTTCTTCCTTTTTTTTCTTTTTTCATTTCATTAGCTAGTTCGTAAATAGATGACAAACATGGAATACTCTTGAGGAAAGCTCACTGCATAACCACCTTTCCAACGACTGATGATCCAAGAGGAAGCGGCCTAACTGTAACAGTTCCATTAATAGCTTCTTCAAGAACAGTAGCGGATACGGTCGTCTTTATAGGAACTCCCAGCTTGCTAAAGATTTTAAATAGTCGGCCAGAAAAATTTCAAATTGCTGTTATAGAAACCAAGGAATTAAACTAAAACTCTCTAGCCACCTGAAAAGTGCTGCAAACATTGTATTTACAGTTCCAAGGTTGGATAGATCAATCTCCATATCCATTCCTTCTCGTTCTAAAGCCTGAATAAAATATTACGGAAGAAAAACAGTAAGAAAATGCATTGATCATAGAGGTTACTAAGCACCAAGTCACCAAGTGAAGGACAACTTATTTTTGAAACTAGAAGTGTGCAAATTAAAAATAAATGCAAATAATGGTCCAGAAAGAACCAAAGTACTTCATTCTTACAACAAATAACCCACATTAGGCACTTCAGATTTAACAATAAAAGTATGTGCAGCTTTTAAGACCATACCAATCATTACCTTTCAATAGTGACCACTGAATCATAATATCATCGCTATTAAGCAACTAATTATATCGGGAAAGCAAAAATAACAGTGGCGTAAGAGACAATAGAACTGATATACCAATTTAAACATATTCCTTCTTGAGTTAAATCTAGAAACCTTTTGCTTCAGTGCATTTTATCCCCATAAGAACAAGTGCATAACCTATAATACCGGCAATGGAAATTAAAAGTTAAGCGAAATCACTCTATCAATAAAGGAAACAAGATTTTTTCTGTCATAAAAAGTATAGCGGACTAGTACATAGTTTTTCCAAAAAAACTTTATAAAATAAAAAAATAAAAATAAAAAAGATAGGTGACTGCACTTTATAACAATTTTATCTAGGATAATGGGAAGAAAGCAAGCTCAGGGCCCATTTTCGTTGCTGACACAGATATCTATTTGTCTACGCTAGCCAATGGATCATGCTCTAGAAATTCATCACCGATCCTCTACCATATCTTCAAAGACTTTTTATCTTTTGTTTCACATATACATCATTCTAGTCTTCTAGATAAATGATATAGAAGTCCAATATGATGAGTATTATATTAGTCATAGTAGGCCACTAAGGTTATTATTATCTTTCTCTTAGTCGTATTAGAACTTTAGGTTTTGGGGATAAATATGTGCCCTATTTCATTGCAATGGTGCTTTTGGATTAATTTAGAGTTGATGGCCATTATCAATAGTAATATAAGAGTAGAAAATTCATCAGAGGCATTGCGATCCCTCAAAGAATCATGATGTGTGTACAAATGCAAATTATCCAATATCCATTAGTTGAATAGGCTGGAACTGCTAGTTTCCTGGAGAGCGATTTGGAATTAGTGCAGTCTACACAAATACGGTGCCATTGTTGAAAACTACATAACACTTTAAGCTCAACTCGGCTCATCCATCAATAGGTGTGGTCAGCTAAATGATTCCTCAAAAGAGTTCCTCGTAAAAATCCTCTTTGTTTGCTCAGACATCATATGTTATAGCTAAAAAAGTTCCAGCTGAATAATTGTCCTCAAACAAAATTTATGATACAAGCAATATCATGATTTCAGGATTATTGAGTCAAACCACTCTAACTCCAAACATCTTCCCTTTGAACTCCACACCTTAATTGTAGTTTTTACTTCTATTGCAATAATACTTATCTAGTCAAGCTCATAAGCCCTCTACCATAGCTTTTCTTTATACACCAGTTTGAAGTTAGCCATCCTAAATTTACCAACTTTTCACCCGAGAAAACAGAAAATTATTATACAAGTATTAAATGATGCAAGGCTTGCTAATTACGTCATCTACACCTGAGTTTTCTCTCCCGTTCTTAAAATTAAGTAATTAATAATCATACCATTAAAGATGATAAAATTAAGTCTCCTTCATACAATTGAGTTACCATTAAAAAAACAGATGAGATATGACAAAACCTCTTTCAAAGCTTAATTTTGATTAGCTTGATTTGATTGACAGGATAAGCAGATTGAAGCAAAAACAAAGCATTTATAGAGAAATCAAATCAGCATGGAAAATAAAATAGATACTTGAATATGTTTTGTATATATAATTAGAAAAACAATTACCTCAAAGCCAGCAGTATCATATTGTCGCCTTTTCTCTGGATCAGATAGGATGCTATATGAATATGCAACCTCTTTGAAAAGTTCCGAAGCTTCAGGATTGCTCGCATTCTTATCAGGGTGATACCTGTATTACCCATGACAGAAGTTACAAAAGCTGTACTTCGCAATTAATTAGGAGTTAGAACTTAATATGAGTATATAATTTTATGCGAATGCCTCGGTAGATGCATGGTGACTGATCAAGAGGGATAGCCAACACACGTGTTCAGCATAAATTAAAACACTTGCGGACCAAGTTCAATTGAATTACGGCCATAATCCTACTGCTAAAAAGGCCATGTCAGGGTGATCACTTGGTACAAGGAAAAATGTCCCATAACAAGTTAAGAGCAACAATAGAAATGGCTTCAATCCTAGTTAATTAGATTTGAGAATAAGTATGAGTTTAAATTTCTTCAACATAGGCACTGAAACATTGTACAGTACGGCAAACTATGGTGGTGGCCGTCACTAGAAAATCATACCTTCTTTTTTGCTTACAGGCATGACAAATTACTCACTCCTTGAGAACATTTATGCTGTTTACCATACATATGCAGACGTAAAATATTTAATTATCATGCATACATTTGCGTGAATGCATAGATTAAATCGAACAGGAATTGTTTTCTGAAGCACCAAATGCTGGTGCTTCCATTTTTATTCATGCACCAAAAGCACATCGAGATCTAAATGTGCCCACTCTCACATGATGCACATCAAAATTCCCACACTGTTTTCATGCATGAATCACAATATGCATCAAACATCGATCTCACATAAGAAAAATCAGTGCCAAATGTTTTCTGCATGAGATACATCCATAGTTAATTCGTGAATTATTCACGAATTATTCGCGAATTTTTTAAAATCCGAATTAAACGGCCGTTTTCAAATTTTTCCCAAAAATTCGGAAAAAAAGGGGATTTTTTTACTAAAAATACGTGTTTGCGTATTATACGGCGAGCCGAATTATTCGGCCAAAAAAAAGGGATCGCGCCCGCACCGCCCGCGCCTGCCCGCGCTCCCGCACGCTCCCGCATGCGCTTGCCGGCCGGCTGGCCCAAAACAGTAAAATACAAAAAAAAAATCTTTTCGAATTTTTACTTAATTAGCTTAATTTTGTAGCTATTTATTCTTATATGTTTAAAAGATATGAATATTTATGCTAATAGAATAAATTTTGAGAGAAAAAAAATTTAATTTAATAGCCGAATTTTTTATCCCGAATTTTTAATTGGTAAACGCATGGTTGAAGGTGCCGCCCCGTGCCGTACGGCACGGGGCGTAGCCGTTAACTTGGACCCCGGCGGCCCTGGGTGGCCTTAGGGCGGCACAGGCGAGCGCCGTGCCGCTCGAAGATCAAAAGCGGGCCAGCGCATGTGCCGCAGCTGTGCCCGCGTGCCGAGCCTTCTTTTTTTTTTTTTTTTTAATCTATTTTATTGGAAAACACTTTTTTTTTTTTGTTTGTATTTTTTTTTTTGTTCTCTGGGATACCACCGAGGGTCCGAACTACCCCTAGGCCATTAGTATGGCCTTTTGTTCACTTTATCTTTTATTTCTTTGAGCATTGTGTGTCTTTTTGTCCATACATTATTCTTTTTTCTTCTATTTTGGCTGCATAGCCGTTTTTTTTTTCATTTTGAAGCCTTTCTGGCCTTTTTCTTTATTATATATTCACTTTGTTTCTTTTCGTTAATAACAATTATAATTATTCATTATTTAACAATGAATATTTAAAGCAAATTTTTAAGATTGATAAATTCGAAGAATATATCTACTTGCGGGCGAGCCCCCGCACACCCCCCTGGATGTTAGTCGGTGCCGGCCTACGGAAGCCAGGCACTAGTTGGCGCGCGAGCCCTCCGCTTCGACCCACAGGGCATGCGCCCCGCTGTCCATATTTTTCTGAGAGTCGCAAATTATGTTTTTGGTCAAAATTTGTCCCGCGCGAAAGTTTTCAGAGATGAATCAGCGGGAACACAAAAATTGATCTCCTAAACAAATTTTGATGTAATATTTTTAAAAGAATAAAAAAAATATGATGTAATTGACAGTACTTTCCGGTTGCTTCTAGGTTATTATATTACTTCCTAATCGAATCAATATAATAGATCTTTGAAACACGATGTTTTTAGAAAAAAGATAAAAGTTTTGCTAATCATTTTATCTGTTATACACATTTTTTAAAATTACAAAAAACGTAAAACAAAAGAATTTCAATTGTTACACAATCAGCAGATCAGCGCAAGAATTATATGCAAATCTGATATTTAAAAAAAAAATTAAAAACACAAAAGACAAGAGTTTTATTAAGTTATAACTTCTACTAAGACAAGTCATTATAAATGTTGTACTTTATAAAGTAGCAAAAAATCACACACAAATGAGCCATTACATCATGTTAATCCATTACCCTGATACGAGTATGATAGTAAGTCATACATCAGACAAAATTCAGATAATCCAACTTGCGTAAATTTTCAATACATATAACCCACTTAAAACCAGCCCTTACTGGTAAAACCAACCCTACAAAAATTAAAATTAGCATTTTAGTAAGATTCAGCCAATAAGCGTCAGCCAGGTCCCACCAGGAGTCATTCGTTCGCATATCTAGTACGGATACGCTAGAGTACCACACGGTCGCCGCCCGCGTGCCGTCCAGCCCGTACGTCGCCGGACATGGTTAGCGGCACAAACCACAATACCACACCACCCCGCTGAGTGACTACATTGGGAGTAGTACAAGCAATTACCCATGACCAAGATACAGTACGCCGCCTGGCGGATCCGGGACTCTCCTGCAGCCCTTGCAGAGCCTGCACCGTAGATCGCACGCCCTTTAGCCTTGGGTAAACGTATAATATCCGTATAAATCACGTATCCAAATAATTGATGAATCCGTTTTTTAGCCCTTTTTTTCAACGAATTTAAAAATTAGAAGACGAATTTTATCCGAATTATACCTGTACCGAATTTTTGCCGAATCTGAATTAACTAACTATGGATACATCACAATGATTGCACTCTTTGTATAATAAGTCTATAAATTGGCATGGTCATATTTTGGAGTCAGATTCTGCGAACAACATTTCTGATACTATTTTTAGCGGATCCCATACACAAAGATTGAAAATAAGTGTAGGTTAAATAATTCATTGAAGTCACAATATTTTTTTTGATATATATTTTTAAGGTTAATGGTAGAGACTAATCCCAGTTTACTCTCCAAAAAAGAGAAGGAAAAAAAAAGCATAATTGTAGAGGTCATGATTTGACAACACTGAAACTGTTCTTCATAATCAAATAAACCAAAAGAGGATCTTCACTCTCATAATCTATGATTGTAAGCTATATACATGTAAAGGAAATCAAATCCATTAGTAATGAATGTTAATATACTAAAAAAAAATCAATTGTTTTGCAATCTTGGAGGCAATTGAACTCTTTAAGCAAAGCATCCACAGTATGCTCCATCTGCCATCCGGTAAATGTCTGCATATTGTGATTTCTTTATTGTTCCAACATCAAATACTTTAGATACGTACACTCAAGCACACATCCCTGATTTGTCCATGCAACCTTAATGGCAAACTAATTTATCAACAACAAACATAGCTGGCATAAAAGGCCAGATTTTCATCTAACAGCACAAGGAGAAACTCATGAACACCATTTTAGACCATACCCAACACCAAGAGTAAAACTCAACTAAATTACAAGGAGATGGATGAGATTTAAAATGCTGAGCTATGGTACAAGTCATGCATGTTATAATAGTCGTATAACTAAAACAAGAAAAAAGAGAGAAAGATGAAGAAGAAATGAATCCAGTACTTGCTGGGATCATTTGATTGTTCATAAAGCATGCAATGCATCTTTGCACTGATACTGAAAGTACAAGATTAAAATCAAGCATATCTAATAGAAAAAAACTTCTACTATCTGAAGGCACGGCCACAGGAAACAACAAAATTTTGTGAGTCTAAATAATAGCTAACTCTTAAAAAATGCAAGGCTGTCTGGCGTAAACTCAAGCTCCTAGAACCAAGATGTTGCATTATAAAACACTTATAGAAACTAAAACGAAAGCATATAAGAAAAGGGATACAAACAAAAAGAGGATGCGACTATAATAGATATGCGATGAAAGAGTCCGATGAACTGTTAAAGTGGGTTGCAAATTAGCAATCCATCCAGATTCTTAATTCAGCTTTTGTCAGATATCAATTTATTCATCGTCATGTGGCTTTAATCTGGATCTTGTATTTGAATAAATAACAGTTGTCCTTATAAGTATATTATTATGTCAGCATTCTATCTGAATAGAAGACACAAGTGATAAATAAGAGAATACTAAAGATTCGAGCTATAGAATTTCTCAATTCCAACACAACTACACAAGGTACTCGTTAAATCGAATAGAATGATTTTGTCTTTTTTTTTTAAATCCCAAATTTAAACTATAAAGAAAAAAAACTAACGAGTCGCACACCAAGCATAGCAATTATAACAAATGATCAATCGAATTTTTATTCATCCTCTACATAATAAGATTTGTTCTTTTTGGAATGGAAAAAGAATGAAAGAGTTTGCCATTTTTTGTTCTATCATTGGACAAAATCGGAAGACAAGGTCAATTATTCCTCGTCTACAAACAACCATCACATGATGGCCCGAACAGTTTAGCTACGCAATTCACACCCTTAAAGGCTCAAACTTTCAGGAACAAGTTCTAGATCGTCTTTACCTCAAGAACAAGAATGAAAGGAGTCTCAAGATCTCTAGCAGTAGAAGCTAAAAGTTGAATCTTTTCTTTTCCTCCTTCTAGCTTTAGCGAAAGGTTTTCAAGTATTTCTAAAGACAAAGTTGTTTGGGTTCTTGACCAACTCTAGTAATTTTTACAGCAATTTCTCAGAGTACTGATATCACAGAATATAACAAAAATTAGTTCTAATGTGGATAAACAGAGTGAATAGAAAAATTTTGAGAAGCTAGCAACTTGTGCTACTATGCTGGCCATAGCACTATCAAGGCTTTGTTTGCGAGTAAGCTTCTGCGAATCACCTTGTGGCTCCCATGCACATTGCAAGACAGAGGTTGTTTGGCTGAAAAAATAGGACCGCAAAAATCTGCGGTGATTTGAGCAGCTATGGCTTGTCATGGAAGAATCTTCTTCCCATCTACGGTAAAGAAAGAATCTGGGTAGATACATTCACAAAAGTTGTATTATGCTCCAATGCCACAGCCGGAAGACAAGGAAATGTGCTCCTAAAAGGACCTCAAGTAACTAGAGTCACAATTGGTGTCGTGGATAACTAGAGTCACACTGAGGGCGTGTTTGGTTCGAAGTAGGAGTCGGAATCGGAATCGGAATCAAAATAAGCTGGAATCGGAATCGGAATCAGAATGACTCATTAGCTAATTCTGTTTGGTTCATCGCCTGAATCGGAATCGGAATAAATTATTCCCATTGTTGGTGTTTGGTTCAGGTGGATATAAAAAACGTAATCAAATTAATATAGTAATATTATCTTTATAATATATTAATTTAAATTCAAATTAAAAATTAAATATTAAAAATTTGCATCAAAATTTTAAAATAATGTCAAAATTTTAAATCTATTTTTTTAAAAAAAATTAAACTTTGAAGTTGAGTGGATAATTCAAAATATGAAACTAAATTTTGATTTATTCAAATTCAAAATTAAAATTACAATTTAAATTTTAATTTGAATCCATAAATTTAATTTAAGTTTGAAATAAAATTTGAATAAAACTTTATATAAATTAAAATTTAATTTAAATTCAAATTCATAAGTTAGATTCGAAATATTTGATTAAATTTTAATTTTTAATTTAAGTTCAAATTAAAATTTAAAATTATATATTTAATTTTTAAATTTTAACTCATATTTTAATTAAAAAAATTTAAAAAATAAATTTAATCCGAATAAATATACATTCCGTCCGGATTCAACTTCCAATCCGGCCTCCTAGGCCGAATTGAAAAAAGAGGTGATTGGGGGATTCCATTCCACTCGGGAATCGGAATCGGAATAGGACTCCTAAGTACCAAACACCCACAAACGGATTCGCCCATTCCGATTCCGATTCCAGGGTGAAAAAGAAGCGAACCAAACACGCCCTGAAAGTCATGTCATGTCAACCTTGTTCGAAAATGGAGGAAGAGAAGTAACAAGAATTGTAGCATACACATGACATAAGTAAATAGAAAAGGCTTCTAGCATTTTATTCTCATACTAGAACCACTAGTAATGTCAAAATTTTCAATTGAAGCAAATTTTCCCATCTTTTTTACCATATGCATTCCTCTCCTAATCACAATTGAGAATAAAAAGAACAGAACATCTCAAAAGAGCTAAGCGGTTGTTGGTGATTCAATTCAGCGCACATGCTATCATATTTGGTCAATCGAAAGTTCTAAAACAACTCTACAGAAATCAATGGCAAAAATGGTATAACAATTTTTTTTTAGAAAGACTGAAGGGATAGCTTTTTTTTTCATTTCTTCCTTCATGAGATGATATTTCTTAACTAATTCATCAAACAATTAGGAAAAGAGAAATGCAACAACCTGTTTCTGCTCCAACAGTACTCCCATTCTACTTTAAACTTTTTCTTGGTTCCAATATCCAAGAAAACAAATAAGCACATAGTAAGCACATAACTTCTTGTATACTTTCTTTACGCAAACCATCATTCGGTTGAAGATCATCTAAAATATAACTCTAGAATTATTATAAGGCCAAAAAAAGGACCCAAAAACAATGATGAAAGAGCAAATTAAAACAACAGAGAGCATAACATTTAGGCCCAAATGCATGAACATCTTGTCCAGCATATTTCTTCACTTAAGAAGCAGCTTGTAGTGTTTGGTTTCTCGATTGGCGTAACACGTTCATCTTATACGACTAAGATTAATGACCTTGTAGATGAAATATGCTAACAAAAATCAAACTACTAGATCCCGTGTGGTATCATTTGCCATTCCTTTGGTTTTCTTTAAACACCAATTATATATAACTTGATACACTGATGCAATGACTCTCCTCTTGTAGGCGTGGCTAGTTAGCTTGTAATAGACTCCGGCCAAGTGATGAACAACAACTTATTTTTTAAATAAAATCTTGCAAGCAAAATAAAAAGTTGCTTTCAAGTTTTTGTTTTCCGTCGCCAAATAAATGCATTGAATGTACGCAAATGCAAGCAATCCACCTAGCTTTCCGTCACAAAAAGCTCATCAGAGAACAATTTATTTGGACATCCAAGATTACGTGAACATGATCTAAATCTAGCAAATCATCATTAGACCCAAAAATCCAGAAAAAAGAAGAAAGGAAAACAATGTCGAAATAGCAGAAGGCATATACAACAATTACAGCCAGCCAGCAGCCAGCCAGCCAGCCAGCCAGGCAGCCAGACAGGTAAGAAGGCAAGAGAGAGAGGAATGAGGAGGTGAGGGGAGTGCTGACTTGAGGGCGAGCTTCCGGTAGGCGGACTTGATCTCCTGATCGGAGGAGTCTCGCGAGACGCAGAGCACCTCGTACGGATCCCGCCTCGCCGACGGCGCCGACGGACCCTCCTCCACCTTCCCCGACGACGCCATCCCCTATCACCGCCCTCCTTCCCAGATCCAAAATCCTCTCCCGCTCCCGCTCTCCCTCCCTCTCTCTCTCTCTCTCTCTCTCTCTCGCTCTCTTATTCTCTCCCACAATTCCACAACAAACCCTAATTCCTCCTCCTCCTCCTCCTCCTCCTCCCCCAATTCAAAAGCAAGAAACAAGGAGCAGATCAAAACGAGTTTTTTCTATTTATTTTTATTTATTTTTCTTGGGGTTTTTTTTTTTTGGGTATCCAAATCTAATATCTCCAAATTAAAGGGGGCTTCGGTGTTCTCGGATTTGTATTTTTTCTCTTTTTTTTTCTTTGTTTGGTTGTTTTAAAAAGGGCTAATACCTGCACCGGAATCAAGAAGAAGGGTTGAATTGGGAACGGGAATGCGCTCGCTACGGTTCGTTTGAGAGGCAGGTAATCGACGGCGTATGTTGCCCGGCCCAACAAAAACCGGATCGATCCGATGGGCCGCCCAACCGACCAGTCAAACCGTTTTACATCCTAGGTTGTTAGTTTGAAAACTTTTCAAGGGGAATGCTACTTACACTACTAATTTTTGAGTGTGAATTTTATTCGGCTTTTTTGAAAGAAAAAAAATTCATTGGTTTTATGCTTTTGCAAAAGCGGGTCATTATTTTGGATTTTATAAGTCTGGTCCTTATATTCAGGAATCTGACCAAAATGCTTGTATGCCTAATATGCGTAAAAAAATGTTCCTACGTATCGAGAGTGCTGTATGGTCCATTCGCGTACGCCGAGGATAGAGATTGACGGTTAGCGAGGATATGTCACCTTTTTGTCGGGACCTGCATAGGTTGCTGTCGACAACGCCATTCCCGAATTTCTATTAGCTCTCCTCGTTGTTTGCAGTGTAGAAAAATTCGGATAAAAGGTAGGCACGATAATTTTTAAAAATAAACATAGAATGGGAACCACAAATATCATTCTAAATAGTGCAACAAAGGTTCAAATAGTGCAACATTTTGATGAAGTAGTATGATATCTCGCTTAATTGTGTAGTTGCTCTCAACAATGTTGCAATACAACTCCAAGTAGAATATCAACCTTCTTCCTCCTCCTTCTTTCTTTAGTCTTTTTCTTCTTCTTCTTCTTCTATGCTCCTTTTGCAAAAGCACAAAATTGGGTCGTCTTTTTGGGGATGACAAATAGTGCAACACTAGTTTAAAATAGTGCAACAAATTTTTAAATAGTAGGCTCAGATCTGGATAGTTGATATGCTGTACCCGTACCTTAAAAAGAAATGGGTAGAAAAAACTATATATATCCTACCCATTTGACTTCGAATCAAGTCCAATAAAATACGTTTAAAAGAAAGATTCAAACAGTAAACAACTAGGTAAACAAATAAAGAGTAAAATTAAAAAATGAAGTAAATAGAGCAAGTAGGGTTTTTACTAGGATGGGGGACCTATTCATCGTGTTCGATGATTTGTATGAGGGTAGGCTGTCCACCGCCCCACTTGACTACTCCTTGATATGTCTAATCCCCAAGAAGGTAGGGCCGGGGAGAGCAAATGACTTTCGACCTATCAGTTTTATTAATGGTATTCAAAAGATCATCTCGAAGGTACTAGCAAATCGTATTGCAGCCGTGATGAACGAGCTAATTTCGCCTTCCCAATCAGCATTCCTGAAAGGAAGGAACATCACCGATGCGTATGTCACAGTCTCAGAACTAATAGGTTGGGGCAGCAAGCAGTGCATCGAGGGGGTCGGCATTAAAGTGGACTTTGAGAAGGCTTACGATAGGATTCATTGGCCTTTCATGTTCAATATTCTTCAATGGTGGGGATTTGATGCGAAATGGTGTGGCTGGATTAAACAATGCGTATGCAATGCTAAAGTAGCTATATTGGTCAACGGAGAGGCGACCAATTGGATCAAAACCAAGAGAGGGGTGCGTCAAGGCGACCCATTATCACCATTCCTGTTCTTGCTAGTTGCAGAATGCCTCGCTGGATTAACCAGTAAGGCCACTGCTAACAACCTCTTCAAGGGGTTGGCCCTTCCGACGAGAGTACAATGACCCTTACGCAATTTGCGAATGATACTTTCTTCTTCTCACTAGCTAGGAGAAGATTTATGAGAAACCTCAGGCTGATGTGGCGTCTATTTGAGGAGGCTTCCGATATGAAAATCAACAGGGAGAAGTCGGAGTTATATTACCTCGGATAGAAGGAGCGCAAAGCGGCAAGACTAGCGAGATTGCTCAATTGCAAGATTGGCACTTTCCCAACTTCCTACCTAGGTTTCCCCCTTTCCCCAAAGCCGCCCACAAAGGAGACCTGGAAGGGGGTTATCCAGAAAGTACAACATAGAATCGATGGATGGCAAGCAAAACTCCTCTCAAGAGGGGGTAGGCTTATCCTGGTCAACGCTGTGCTAACCAACCTTCCTCTATACTTTCTATCCGTCTTCAAGGCACCCTGTTGGGTGATCAAGCGCATCGAAGCCCTACGCAGAGATTTCTTCTGGAACGGTCAGAGTGATTCCAAACGAAATGGGTGTCTAGTTGCCTGGAAGAACGTCTGGTGAGCAAGATGGCAAGCGGGTTAGGCATACTGGATGTTGCTAACATGAATCAGGCGCTCCTGGTCAAATGGTAGTAGAGGTTTCACACAGCACCTCATCTACAATGGACCAAGATAATCCGTACCTTATATTACCAAAGAAGACGACCTCTGTGGGAGGGAAATTGCTTCAGACCTCTCTCACACTAGTGGAAAGGAGTCCTAACCACCAACGCTTTCTTCAAATGGGGAATCAACTATAAGCTGGGTAATGGGAGGTCCATCGACTTTTGGTCGAACAGATGGTGTGAGGATACCACACTCCGAACGTCCTTCCCGGAGGTCTTTGCATTATTGGAAGGCAACCCAAGACCGGTTAAGGACTGCTTTGGATGTGAGGACTGGAACTGGAATAGGATCCTGGGAGATGTGTTGACCTCTTCGCCTGGTCTGGGGTCTGCCATTTCTGCGCTCAAGGATAGCGTCGGTAGCTTTAAGGTAGGTCACCAGGTGGATATGATAGGGGTGGAGGTGGTGTAGCAACGGTATATTCACTGTTAAATCGGCCTATAGAATGTTAAGCGATGAGGGAACGAGGGATGGACATGCTAGTAGGATCTGGAGACTCCGAATACCGCTCAAGGTTAAAGCGTTCGGATGGATAGTCCTTATGAAAAGACCTCTTACAGCTGATAACCTCGTAAAGAGAGGGTGGACTAGGGATACTACCTGTGTGTTGTGTAGGGCCCATGAGGAGTCAGTAAATCATCTGTTCACTCAATGCATCTTTATCAAGTACATCATGGTGATGGGGCTCGAAGATGTGTAGACGGAGGAGCTGGGAGATGATGTACATAGAGTATGGGATAGGTAGATGGGCGGGTCTGGTGCGCGATCTAGGAGTAACGGACTGTCTGCGCTGGTCGCATGCTGGTGGACGATCTGGAAGGCCAAGAACAATGTTATATTTCGAAATTTACAATTTGACCTTGCTTTAGCCGTTCTAAGACTCAAGATGATGATATCATCGTGGAAAGATCTCATACGATAGGCCCTTTTCTTCTTTCTTTTTTTTTTTTTCCTGTTGCTACTTTTTCTGAGGCCCTGGATGCCTCACCTTTGTAGCCAAATTCATCCATTCAATGAATGAAGCAGGTAGCGTGCTACCTAATCTCTAAAAAAAAAGAAAATATATAGAGACCCTTCATCTATAAGTCCTACTAAAATTGATCCCTCAACTTTAAATTTTTTTTATTTACTATATGGTATTTTACTGGATCCAGATTTGGGTTCGGGTCCGAATCCGAATTTGAACTCTTCCAGACCTTACCCATTAAAAGGTAGGGTTCGGGTTGGGTTCTAGACAAGTATGGGTATAAAGTATCCAGTTCCATACTTGAAACTTTAATAGGTAATGTTTTTTACCCATATACTATCTATTTTTTTATCGGGTTTGATTCGTGTTCGGGTGCGGGTAGGGTTCAGATCGGTTATAGGATATTGGATATTTTGGACGGCTTTAGACGGAACCTTGATGGAGAGGGGCTAAATACTACAACTTGGAATGTTGAGAGGGGATAAAATATAGGTTTTTAAGTTAGAGAGAAAAAGTGAAAAAACGAATATTTGTAAGAGGGTTTCTGTAATTTAGTTGAAATTTATTCCAGCTTTTTTTTTAAGCTGTTGTTGAACTTACTTAATAAGTTCTTATTGAATTTAATTCTACAAAAACTTACAATGTGATCAAATTTAATATGAAGTAAAACTTGACCAAAAAATAGTATTGTGTTTCAAATGTTTTTTTATATAGTATATTTTTGTAAAATATTAAGCATATTTTGCAGATGGAAGGTACGGGCAAAATTAACATTTTGAAGATTTAACCATTATCTTTTCTCATTATCCTCTACTATGCCACAAAAGTAACGAAACATAATTTTAGCTATTTCCAAGAATCTTAGCTTTATAAATCAAACACAATATTTTACTTCTACTCTTGGCTATCCTAAAATAGTAAACTATTTCAAGAATTTAAAAAAATTATATACCAATGAAATTTATATCAGAACCAAATGGGGCCTAAAACTTCAGAGGCTAGCATTGTAGGTTAATCAAAAGATAGTTCAGCAGGAAAGCTTCCTGGGAAAGATTTATAAAGAGCAATTTAATATCCTGGGAAGACCAAGTCCTCTGGACAGAATATAGAAACTTCCTGCCAACAATGACTTTTCTCACTTCATTGCCTTACACAATTATCTCAATCTTCCAGTGAAAGATATATGATCAACCTCTTCACAAGTTGTTTAACTTTTTGACAATTTCAATTGTAGAATTGAGTGATAATTAAACCTATAAATAGACAAGATGACTCCTCTCAACACAACAACAGCATCAACAACTTAAAAAGGGTCGTCTGAAACAAGTAGAGAAAATTAATCAACCAAAGATGAACCCCAACCTCCCCCAGTCCACCCTTCTCCAACCATTCCAATCCCTCTCCATCCCCCCCACCACAGCAAGCCTCGACTTCGGTCGCGAATTCGCGGCAGGCAAAGCTCCGGAGGAAATCGTATCGATCATCAACCGCACATTGGAGTCTTACGGTAGCTGCAAGATCAAGAGCTTCTCTCTGTTCTTCGGCCCGCTCGATATGTTCCTCTCCGACATCGAAAACTGGATAGAATTTGCTATATCGCAGGTGGTCGAAGAGCTTAATCTCGACTTTTCCATGGGGTGGTCTGACCCTCCGTGGAATGAAGAGTTCAACATCGAGGACTACGTAATGAAATTACCGACATCTTTGTACTCGTGTGAATCATCGACACACTTAAGCCTAAGCCACACCGATTTCTGCCCGTTGGCCAACTTTTGTGGGTTTGATCATCCCCAATTCTTGTCGCTTCGGCATATGAAGATCACGGAGGGCGCCCTCCCATCTATCCTATCAAAATGTCCCCTTCTTATCAGCTTGAGCCTCAGAGATACACACTCTACCGAGTCGATCAGAGTTTTTAGCCCCGAACTTTTACTAGAGAGATTGGAGATCATAAGGTGCGGTTACACCACGGAGTTCAGAATCCTTGCACCCAAGCTCAAATCATTCATTTTTAACAGCGGACTCTTCTTCGATGACGACTCCTTCGCCGATATCTCTTCTTTAGAGGATGCTTTCGTAAATTCGATAGAATTCGAAGCTTGGGAGCCTGAAGACGACTATGTAAAGATAATCTCCGATCTCTCGCATGTTAAGATCTTGACTGCGTGCATGACGACTCTAAGGGTACTTTTTCTTTACCTTGTACTTTCGATCCAAATTTACTTCAATAATCGTCGGATGCCTGTATGAATATTATCTAAGTTAACATTTTTTTACTATTTCTTGATCTCTCTTTTTTGTTTTTTGTTTTTTGTTTTTTTTTTTGGAGTTCTATGTTTGTAAAGAATTTGATGCTGAAAATTTGGCGGTTAAGCTACCAAACTTGCGAGAGCTGCAGATACTTATGGACTTGATGAGCAGCTACACTCTCGAAGTTCCCTACAGCTTTCTATGGTTTTGTGAAGCACCATTGCTTGAAAAGCTATTCATTCAGGTGATTGCATATGCTCTTTTACTAAGGAGAAGAACGCACTAACAAATCAAATTTGATACCTCAGTCTTAGCAATTCATCACTTCTTGAATATAAATGGTACTAAATGACGGCATGAAGTGTGTACAAATATTTCACGCTGCAGTGAAAATGAAACAATTGATAAGTGAGTCAAATTGAATCTTCACTCTCTAATTTGTCATCTCGCACTACACTTGACTCGGAATCGAGTTACGCAATGCAATTTCCGAAAGCTCCAACTTTAGAGTTATCGCGCACCGCTATATTCTGTAAAAGCGAGGTACACTAGGTCCCGAAAAGTGTTACTTCCTAATAGACCGCTTCTATGGTGCCGCACTGCATATATACAGAAGTTGGTCAAAATAGGCCTCATTCTTTCTTTAAGATGATTGTGTTTTGTTTTGCAGCTAACGACGGCGCCTGAGGACTCCGAGTATAATAATATTGACCTGCAAGAACCACCGGGTGTTCCCTTTAATCAACTCAAGGTGATCAAACTAAGCAGTTTCAAAGGGGGCAATAATGAAATGAGACTGGTGAAGTTTCTTCTTGAAAGGGCTCCTGTGCTAGAGAAGATGCTTATAGTGCCTGCTCCAAAAGCTCTTCTGAAGGAGGACATCATCAGCAATGAACTGAAAAGTGAACTCCCTTTGTTGCCCAAAGCATCTCCTCAAGCTACCATAGTCTTGTGTGAACACTCATCAGAGGAGGATGATGAGGCACTTATTCCTACCCACAAAGAGCTCTACTGTGAATTCTAGTTGTCAGATAATATTCTTGGATGAGAAATTAGCTGCTTCAATAATCATATATATCATATATATATATATCTAATTTTGGAAGCATGATTTTCAGAGTAAACCACAAGCCGTCATTTGGCGCATTTTCATGAGAAGTTCTAATATAACTTGATACTAGTATAGCTTATTGTGTTCCAATATTATATATATAAAGCAGTTATGAGAAGTTCTAATATAACTTGATAATAGTATAGCTTATTGTGTTCCAATATTATATATATAAAGCAGTTTCATGAAAAATTTCAATAGGTAATAAATTACTCAAAAATTATAACTAAAAGTTAGTAACAACACTCCCATTCATCGCATGGGTCAATTGCTAGTGTTATTAATTTTGGGTGTTATATAAACATCTACTTGGGAGAAGTTTGCAATTAGTCATTTATGTGTAATAAATTGGTGACATTCAGAATTATGATGTTGTTATATATATTTTTGAGTCAGCTCTTTCAAGTGGTTTAAATTGGCTCTAGATCTAAGATCTCATTATATAAAAGAAAAGATTCCAAATGCAAAAAAATCCCCTATAAAGGCATTATCTTTTCACTTTTCTCTCACTGATAAAGAAAATATGTAGAGTTGAAAATTCTCTTTTAATCTCTATATTGTTATTACTTAACTTTATTATTATTTTATCATCCATAAAATGATGGAAAAACATTTCAATATTATATTATAGGTCAATTATATGTCCTATATAATAGAAAAGTAATTTCCAAATATCTTCTACTCTAGCCCCAATCAATTTTCGGTTTTTTCGGCACATCTATTTATATATATATATATATATATATATATATAAAAATTGGTGGCAGGCGGGCGGACGCGAGGGGCGGGCACAAGTGGTGCGAGCTGGGGCGCGAACGGACAAGCGAGCGGGCGGGCGCGTGGCGGCGGGTGGCGCGAGCGTGCGCAGCGGGCGAGCCCGGCGCGGGCAGGCGCGAGCCGCCGGCGCGGGCAGGGCGCGAGCCGGTGCGGACTCAAGCCCACGCGGGATTTTTTTTTTTTTTTTTTTTGTCTTTTTTCTGTGGGACCCACTCCTATCTCTCTTTTTTTGTTTTTCTTTCCTTTCTAACCCTTCTTATTTTAGAGTGTTATTGGCCACATACAAAAAATAAATTTAAATTTAAATTTAAAATTTAAAATTAAATTTATTATTAATGATTTTTGAATGTGTTGCTTAACTTTATATATTTAGTTAGTATATTTTATGTAATTGTTGTAATTAAATATATTTAAAAAAACTTAATTGTAGTGTTTTTTTATAAAAATGGATTATTTATATCTAAATAATTATAAAATTAAAAATTAATATTTAATACATACAATCTAAAATATCTAAAAATTAGGCATAAATTATTATATATTTTAAAGTTTTATTAATTAAAACACAAACTTATGAATTTACAATCTGAACCCGAACGGGGTGTTAAGATCAGCATTATTGTTTGTAATCAAAACTTATATATCTGATACAATTAATCGCATGTGAAAAGGTCTCTAAAACTTCCTTATTTAATTAACTAAAATATATTATTATTTACTTTATAAAAAATATATTTAATTATTTATAAAGAAGATAAATGAATCCGTTGCGTAGCACGGGTTCCTTAACTAGTACTTATGAATTGGGAACCGGGAGTTCCCTGGCCCGCCACGTGGATGGCGGTCGCGAGGGGTGCGAGGGGGCGGGCGCGAGTGGGGGTGCGACCGCTCGAGCGAATGCTAGCACGCGCGCAGGCGCGGCCGTGGGCCCAGGCGCGGGGATNTAAGTTTAGAGAAAAAAAAAAATAAATAAATAAACTAGATGCAGATATGGTTATTCTTGAATATTTTTTTAAAAGCTCTCTAATGCGCTGACAATTATAAACGGTAATATGTCGGGAGCGTAGAAAGATTTCGCTAAAGCATTGCCTCCATTTGTGGCCTGGTCTATAGACCGGGTCTAGGGAACAACTTGGAACGCTGTGACCAATCAGAGCTGCGGTTGGGATCTGGACAGGTGAAACAAAACGTGAACAAGTCTTTCGCTCTTTTTTATTTTTATTTCCCTTTTCTAACCCTTCTTATTTTATTTTAGAGTGTTATCGGCCACATACAAAAAATAAATTTTAAATTTAAATTTTGATGGGTTGTGGTTGAATTATAGTTAGACATAAATAAATATATTTTTATCGGTTTTATAGTAATTATAATTAAAACACAAAATTACAAATTTAGAATCTCAGAAGTAGGGATGTCGATGGGTATGGATACTTGAAATATTATTCGAATTTGGACCCGAACGGGCTAGGTTTACTAGAGTCACTTCCGGCTTGTCGCGGAAGCAATCGGTGAACCTCCCGGAGAGCAGGGTCAATTATAATAACTACAGAGCCATCAGAAATATATAGTATATATGCACATTATTTTATGACGAAAAATATCTATACAATTTCCTTATTTAATTAAGTAAAATTTATTATTTATTAATTATTTATAAAAAAATAAAAGAACTCGTTGCGTAGCACGGGTTCCTTAACTAGTTATTCCTATGAAAGAGTAAAAAATTTTAAAAAATTTAAAATTATGGCTTGGACCGGTCAAGAATAGTAGTGATGTTCAATCAAACTTATCTCAATATCATCAAACTAGATTTGACTATCAAACCTTTACAAATTTGATTTTATTATTTAATCTTTTAATTTATTAGATCCGAGCCAATTAATGACTCTTTAAATTTAAATTTTGAATATTTTATTTATTTTTATAGATTTAGTATGAACTAGACTGGAATACTATCAATAGCACAAAACTATTGGTGCTATTAGGTTTTTGGCCCTTGAATGAAAAAATATACGGTTAGGATGATGTGAGCCCCCTAAGGTTGAGCAAGTTATTGGTTGAATAGTATAATCTAACAGGTGAAAATAGTCAAAGAGCTAAATCTAACGGCGGAAAATTCAATAGCACCAAACGCTTGGTGCTATAGATAGTATCCCAGCCGGACTTGACTTAATATATTTTTTACAGTTTACATAATTTACAAAATAAGCAATTAGCTAAAATTATAAAACCGAAGAGCCATCAAAATGTTTAAATCAAATAAATTAAAAAGTTGGGTACTAATATTAAAATTTTGAAAAATTGAATAGTTGAATCAAAATTATATATATTTCAAACAAGTTTTTTAATATCTTTACCCATTTTATAATAATTTGAATAAATGCACACCTATTGTACGCCCTAATAAGTAGACCTCCTGGTTGTTCGTACCAGGGATGTCAGTAAGTATGGATATCCGAAATTTTATCCAAACACAAATCCTAGTCCGAATGCGTCATGCCTGGGCCCCAGCGGAAGCCTACTTGGATAGGCCCGCCATATGCCCGGTGTATACAAGGTGTCTACAGTAAACATGTTAGAAGTAATACAAGGAGATGGAAACAGCTAACATGATATCAGAGCATACATCATAATCTACTCTCTAATTAATGACAAGTAAAAAAGAAAGTGGAACTACAACCATAACATCTTCAAAGTACAAATATACATCAAGTAGCTACAAAGTAATCAACCAACAACACAGGGTCGTCACTATACATCCAGGACAAAACATCTTTCCAGCTAGCTAAAGAAAAGGCAACCACCTAACAGGAACTCCAAGCTATGCCTAGCTAGACGCGACCCCCTTACCGCGATCCCTAGCCTCCCCCGCTGTGGATGACTCTGTAAACAAAAACAACAACAAACTGGGCATGAGAACTATTAGTCGATAGTTCCCAGTGGGTAAGCCGCCGACATCAGCGAATTACACCACTAGGTCTGTCACGTCCCGCTATCGCCAATTTGGTCGACTCGGACCCGTACACAGACGCCGAATGGACAGCACCTCCCCTGTCCGCCCAAGGCTTAACAACTAAAAGTACATGTATAGAGAAAGAAATAATCCCAGAATAACATTGCAATATACATGGCTTGCACGAGGGCAAGCAACAAGCACAAGTAAAAGTAAACTAACTAAACCATTCATACATTGTATCTTGATTACTTTAAATCAAATACAAAGCTTACCATTTGATCACATACATACATTCCTCAATATATATACAACTGCTATCTCTCAAATGAATAATTTACATTTGCTTTCATCAACTATAAATAATTTGAATCAAAGATTATAAAAAATAATATATAGTATGATCAAACCATCTCTAACTGCAGCAAACATGAAAATCCTATTGTAACTAGTTTCTTGAAGGAACTTTACATATATTGTACTCTTGCAGACACTAAAATCAGTATATGATATATCTTTTCAGAAAGTAAAATTCTAAGTGTTTCATATGTATATGCATAGCTTTTTCTCTACTGATCAGTTTTGTCAGTGGACAAAAAGTGTCCAAACATGATATTAGAAGTTCAACACGACTTAATTAAAATTGGAATTCATTTAATTCCAATATCTATAACAAAGACTTTAACATAAACTCAAGTTAGTACATGATATAACATCTCACTAAAAGCATTCCAAACCTCAGTAAAGTAACTAAAGACATTAACATAAGATGTACCAACCTCAGTAAGGGGACCTGCCAGCGTTCACGAGGAGGGTGGGGACCGATGCGGCGGCCGCGGAGCTGGAGGCGGCGGCGTGCAGAGCTGGAGGCACGGCTGTGAAACTGGAGGCGGCGGTGCGCAGAGTTGGAGGCGATGGTCGTGAAGCTGGAGGCGATGGCGTACGGAGCTGGAGGCGACGGCTGCAAAGCTTAAGGCGGCGGCGTGCGAAGTTGGAGGCGGCTGCCGCGAAGCTTGAGGCAGCGACGCGCGGTCTTGGAGGCGGCCATCGCAGATCTGAAGGCGGCTGCGTTCGGATCTGGAGGCGGCGGTTGCGGATCTGGAGGCGACGGCGTGCGGACCTGGAGGCGGCGTGCGGAGCTAGAGGCGGCGGCTGCAAAGTTAGAGGAGGCGACGCGCGGAGGTGGAGGCGGGCGAGTGATGGAAGTGAGGGGGGAGGGGAAGAGGAGGATGTGTTGAGGAGGAAGAGTCGGAGGAGAGGGAAGAGGTGGGGGCGGCGGTTTCCTTGGGAAAAAAAAGGGGGAAAAAATGAGGGGGAAACATGGGGTATTTTAACATTTTAGGGTTTCGATTTTTTTTATTATATTTAGAGGCGGTTTTTAAAAACTGCCTCTAAACCGTCTCTAATACGTGAATTATAGTGGCGGTTTTTTTACAAACCGCCTCTAAACCGCCTTTAATACGATTTTATAGAGGCGATTCCCACAACCGCCTCTATAACATCGCCTCTAATAGTGGCGGATTTTTAAAATACAATTTTATAGAGACGGTTGTGGGAACCGCCGCTAATACGATTTTATAGTGGCGGTTTTTAAAAACCGCCTCAAAACTGTCTCTAATATGATTTTATAGAGGCGGTTATAAAAACCGCCTCTAGAGAACCGTCTCTAGAACCGCTTTTTCTTGTAGTGTAACAATGTCACTTTATCACTATTTAATAGTCCAATACAAATTCATACATCTATAGAGTTCTATGTTTTACTAGTCATTGTCCACATGCATTTTGCTTCCAAAGCATACAATTAGAACACATATTGCACTTTACCATATGACAATCACAACTCTATCATGTATGAATATCAACTAAACATGTATAATCCATGTATGCTCAATAAAAGTGATATAAACATAATAGGTCATTCGATAATTTCAGAAAGCATCACCCACCTTTAAATGATATCGAGATGCGAGAAAACCAATTCCCGCAATTTATGAACAATCACAATCCTCGCTCGCGACATACGAAGCTAAAATGAGATTTTTTCTCATTAGCTTGCCATAGGCTAATCGGAACGTTGATCCAAGTTTTCCAACTCATGAGTTTTATTCTCAATTAGGATTTTACGCGGTTAATTTCGAACTAAGCCTCCAATCCTACAAATTAGCATTTTCGAGTTAAAGTTCCATACAATCTGCTACTATACAAACTTCACAAAATATATAGAGTAACTTAACTCTAAGAACCTCATAATCAAGTAATCTAGGAATACAAGAGATCAAACTCATGCTACACTTTAATTCATGTTTCAACAACTCTTACATTTAATCCAAGTTTACATACATGTTATTAACATAGTGTGATGTCTAAGCTGTTATGGCAACTTTAAGCTTTAAAAATCCAAATTCTATAACTTAAACCCTTTCTTTTAGCTTAAATATCCTAACCACAATCAGGAATTAAGACCCACTTACCTCAGGTTCCATTTCAAAGCAAGAAATCACATGCACATCATACATGTAGCTCGTTATAGATTTCTTATGGCAATTAGAAGCTTTAGCAACCATAGCTTATAGCTTAGACCCTTTTATTTGAGCAATTATCCTAACTCGAACCAGGAATAGAGCATCATTTCTCATCAGGTGTTATTTCTACTAACAATTCCCATGCAAACTATTCAACCTATAGCTGATTATAGGTTTTATCATAATAATCTAAGCTCTAGAAGTCAATACAATCCATAGTTCAACCCTTTTATACAACAATTATCATAACTCTAACCAGGAATACTCTTATCTGACCTCGAAGGGGTGCTAACTCCCTCTCAGCTCAAAACTACGTTCAAGAACTCACTCCACAAGGCTGAATTTGCTGTTTACAAATAGGTCCCTGCAGCTTTTTGCATTTAACGGCAGCAATAGCAGTATTCGGCAGTAACAACAGCAGCATTCAGCAGTAACAGCAGCAGTAGCAATTGCACCTAAAACCTCCCAAAAAATAGGAATTTTGCTTTTACAAAACAGTCCCTGCAGCTTTTACAAAACAATCCCTGCAGCTTTTTAGTGCAAAATC
Source organism: Ananas comosus (assembly GCF_001540865.1). Taxonomy (NCBI): domain Eukaryota; kingdom Viridiplantae; phylum Streptophyta; class Magnoliopsida; order Poales; family Bromeliaceae; genus Ananas; species Ananas comosus. The sequence continues at coordinate 2,719,357 of NC_033636.1, forward strand.
TGCACTGGCAGCACTTGTTCCAATATAATTTCATACTTCCACTTCGTTCCGAACCCCTTTAAACCCTTCTAAACTTGTAATTAGTTACCCCCACACGACCAATTTAGCTCGGGGACTAACTCATTTATATTCTTTCATTCTTTGACCACTTTGATCAAAGTTAGTCTTGTAGTTGGAGATTCGATATATTATAGTTTCTCTTTAGGTTTTCATGACAATTATAAATACTAGCATCAAAGAACTCCAAGCCAAACCTTTCTATAGAGTAATTACTCTAAACTTATCATGGAAATAGCAACCTTCATCTCAAGTCTCACTTCTAACAACCATTCACATGTATACTACACCTACATACACATGACATATGGCTTGTCTTCTAGGTTTCATAGCAATTAAAGGCTCTAGTAATCAAGAATTCTTTTGTTCCACCCTTTTATAGAGTAAATAACATCACTCTTAACCAGGAATTCACATCACCTAATCTCATATTTCAGCTACCAGCTGAATTCATATAGTTCTACTAGGTTTCTTCATAGAACTACATGCTAATAGCAAGTTGTAACCTCTAAGAGATCCAAAACTCCCCTCTTTATATAGCAGCTATCACAACCCCATCCAAAAGAACAGCAAACCTACCTTAGATTTGATGCTCCCACAAGTTTTCTTCTCAGTTGTAGACCTTTCTCTCAGCTCAAAACCAAACTCCACCAATTTCTTCCTTCAAAACCCCTTCGAACAGTTTCTAGAGAGAGAGGAAGAAGGAGATAAGAAGGAGGAATGAAGGAGCTGGTTCCCTGCCTAAGAACCACGTATGCAGGTTGGGGTTCAAAGATAATACCGAAACAATTGCAATTAACCCTCCTACACAAGCTGAAATTACTCTTTACTAATCTGTTCCTAATTCAGAATCTGATACTTTTCGCTGGAGCCCTTCTGAATATCTGTTTGCTCTCAAATTTGACAGTCAGACTCGATTAAAATTAATAAGAAGAACGATATCTTAATTTTTCAGTTTGGACCATTTTTTGTCACCGAAATCTCTACCGACTAAAATTTCTAACAGATAACAATTAGATTTTATTTTTCACTTTTCGGGTGTCAGAATGACATGAAACTTTAAATATAGCCTCATAAAAATAATTTTGACATATTCTCCAATTTTCATAATTTTCTGACACTGTGAATTTTCTGCTAAAATATCAGCCCCGTTTCTTACCGAAAATTTTAAATCTTCTGTTTTCATTCCAATTTCAGTACAAATCATTTCCAACTTATATTTTACTTCTCTAAATCCAATAAAAATAGTATCTTACACTATTTTTATTTACATCTACTTTTATATTAAAAGTCCGGTCTATTACAAGGTCCCTAAGGCATAAATAATAAACAAGTAATGAGTTGCTAATACTACCAAGCCTCCAATGCACATAATGTTTAACAAGTATCAAGACTACTCTAATATGAGTAAGCATGCTAATGTCATGTCCACTAATGTACACTATCTAGTAGCGACAGTTAATTAACTCATTTAGTTAACTTTACCCAATTTACAAGGACTTACACAAGTGTAGTCCGGCTTGCGTCGTGCCTAATGGCCCCGTAGTAGTATATACTCTCCACGGCAATCCACTTCGGCACCCAATCCCGCACAGGTGAGCATGATATTGCGTAGGCCAACTCCGAAGTGTCAGCTTGTGGGGAGCAACCCTCACAAGTATGTGCGAATGAGCACAATAGTAAGCAAGTATGATCCACAATACAAAACTCTCACTCGTCATGTCTAAAACATGGTATGTCCTCTAACAACCCATAGGTCGGAAACTAGCTATGTTATAATGTCAAGTTCTAGTCATTTAACTAGGTCAGAAACATCAACATTAAGTTCATGCTACATATTATCATATAATTGCCATTTTCACTTGCCTACGCAAGTATACTGCAAGTCATGTAAAGTGTACTACACATGATTAATAAGCAACACTTTCCACTACATAAGGTATGACTTGCCATATGTACTATGTATAATTAATGCATCCAAAAATCACTTATAATGCATCCAACATGATTATACATGATTTCTAATTTCATAACAATAACAAGAACATAGAGGGAGTTTACCCATTTCGGTGAGGTCAAGCCCATCGGATGTTCCTCGGATTCTCTCGTTTGCTCGAGCGAAACTGCTTTCTAGCCTTCTAGCACCCTAACAACAATTTTTTTTTTTGAGCAACAATTCTAAATCAATTAGGAGCTGCTAATAAGTCTCCCACAAAATTTCTCAAAAATCCACCTAAAATAGGTAGGAAAATACCTTGTACAGGGAAAGACTCTATTCCACACTTTATCTAAGGTTGGGATATTTCAACTCCAACCTAAAAGAGAGTTTAACAAACACCAAAAAAGTTTTAACAACCCAGCTAAGAATAATCCCAAACTAAGCTCCAATTCGACCAAAAATCACATACAAGGTAGCAAAATAGAAGTTAACCTTTTACAACCTCCAAATCTAGTCAACCTTGAACTAGAGTTGAAGATTTATCCTCAAAAATCCTTTCTTTTTTCTTCTCAACTCCTCCAAAAATCCCAACACCAGCTACCATGGAGAAAAGAGAAGAGAAATGATCAATTCCATCAATTTTCCACCAAAAAATGGAAAGGAATCTAGAGAGAGAAGGAGAAGAGCTCACCCTATGTTTTCTCTGCTTCCAGCATAAGAAAGACCAGCTTATGCGGTTGGGAGGGATAAACATAGCTTTAAGATTACCAAAATGCCCCTCACCAACTCAAAAAAAAATATTTTGTCACGTTGAGTATTGGTACTTGAGTTGGAGTACCAGTACCCGATACTCAGACAGGCTAAAACCCGAGCGTGAGACCTTCGGGTTTTAAGCGGTGTACCGGTACTAGCTCAATGCAGTACCGGTACCTAGTTCCAGTGCCGGTACCCACCGACTCAGTACCGGTACTCAGCACCCACATCTCAAACCAGGGAGGGAACTATTCTGGCAACCCCCTAGGGTTCCGGTACCCCACTCAGGTACCGGTACTCTCAAAACCTGCAGTTTGCAGATTTTAGTGTCCGTAGTTCGTTCTCGCACTTATAAAGCTTAAGTTAGGAGTCGGTACACTCCTGTCAACCCTCAAAACAGCTAGAATAGTTATAATTACTATTCTTGTACTGAAACCTTGCTATTTGTTAAAATTTAGTGTACTACAGAACGGGGGCAGGTTTAACCGATTTAATTGGTGCTAAGTGAGAACGGTTTCAATTACAGATATAGAAAGAAAAAAATTTAACATATTCGGATTGGGTATGGTTCTCTCTGTACCTGATCCAAACTAAATCCAAAACCGATTTATTATATATACAAAAATTTAAATTTATACTTTAAAGATTTAGAGTTGAGTATGATATGTTTTAAAATTTAGTTTTAAAAAAAATTCTTTCGGATTTGCATTCCAATTTTGATTTTGATTTATTTTTGTGTGTAAACTTAAAATCCACCCCTGTGGTTTCGCACTTTCTCACTTTAGTACTATATGGTTTAAAATGTATCAATTTAGTACCATGTAGTTTCATTTTTCTCTTTTCGTCAGCATCTCCATTAACATTTCGTTAAATTATATACAAAAACCTTCCGGTATTCTATTTAGATTTATTGAATATTCACTTTAGTATCTTTTAGTTTTAATTTTGTCATTGATTTAACGAAAAAAAAATTAGTGAAAGATATAATTAAAAGAGAAAAATAAAATCATAGGATACTAAATTAATACACTTTAAATCATAAACTACTAAAATAAAAAAAAAAATTCAAAACCAAACGGTGGTATTTAAAGTTTTTTTTTTTTTGGTTGAGTTTCAGTTATAATTATGAATTTTTAAATCTGATAAATTTGAATTGGAATTTAATTGGAATTTGAGTTTTTAATTCACGAATAGTTTGTGAATTATTCGCAAATTTTTAAAGAAAATGAATAAAACAGCCGCATTGTATTTTTTCCAAAAGTTCAGAAAAAAAAAACACATTTTTTTTTATCAAAAATAATTATTCGTAAATAATTCGCAATTTGCGAATAATTCGGCCAAAAAAANAAAAAAAAAAAAAAAAAAAAAAAAAAAAAAGCCTTCGGTCCGCAACGTACGTTCGCCACCCTCCCCAAAATAAAAAAAATCGCTCGATCGAAAAGGTTTTGCCCTGAGTTCTCACCCCTGCGGCCCTGCCACCGACCCCAGCCCCCATCCCTTCCCCTCCCCCTCTTCCCTTCCGGCCGCTCGCCGAACGCCATCGGAAGCCCCCGCGGGGCCACATCGAAGATCGGGTTCTTCGCTCTTCAGAAATCAGAACCCTCCTCGTCGCCTCTTCCTCTTCCGCTCTCCAGCGATGGATCAGTAATCGGGTGGTTCTTTACAAGAATTTTTATGCTTTAGTCTCTCTCTCTCTCTCTCTCTCTCTCTTTCCTTTATTTCATCTTCTCTTAATTGCTGACTGTATGGTTTTGAGTAACAAGACCATGACTACAAAATGTAGCGTCATTGTGAACATGCATTTATTAAGATTCATTACTTCTTTTTTATCTTTAGTCTCTACAGCATACATGAATATGCCCAGCATACAAGAATAATCAGCAAATAAGGTTTTAAGAATTAAGACCTCAAAAGGTTTGATATGCCCAGCAGGTTGTGAGTACGGTTTGAAAGCCACAAGCATATGCATTGATTAAAAACCAAGGGAGATCTAGCAAACTTAACAAAGGCTAAAAAACATGGGTGTTAACTGACAATACTGTGAATTCCCGATGAATTTGGAGAAATAGCAATATGGAGACACAGATTTGAGTTTGCTGTTTGCTTAATTATTTATTTATTTTGGGGCATAATATAGTTTGCTATATTTTTTTTACTTAATTAGCTTAATTTTGTAGCTCTTTATTCTTATATTCTTAAGAATTATGTGTGTTTATGCTAATAGCATAAATCTTGAGAGAAAAAAAAACTTAATTTAACAGCCGAATTTTTGATCCCGAATTTTTAATTGGTGAACGTATAATATCCGCATAAATCACGTATCCAAATAATCGGCGAATCCGTTTTTTAACTGTATTTTTCAACAAATTTAAAAATTAGAAGACGAATTTTATCCGAATTATACCCGTACCGAATTTTTGCCGAATCCGAATTAACTAACTATGCTGGAGAATGCGGCTCAGCATGGCATGTCTTTTGGCCGGATTCATGCCATGTAGGGCCGCCTCCGATCTATTTCGGTCTAGGAAAATGTTTGCGAAAGTAATCCAATGCCTGAAAGAAAATATTTTATATATTGAATTAACACATGCCCGTTTTACACCCTGATTAGTAGATCTCCAGAATATCCAAATCCAGAACAAGTCAAAATCATCAATTCGCCACAACAGTCGTTGCCACCACCACGTTCCAGAGTCCCACAGTAGACCCAGTAATGGCAGTCCCCCATTCCCACGTACTCCACCACCAACACCACATCCAGATCCAAGGACTACAATCAAATCATTCCTTTGAGTCCCCAATCGGACGGCGGATGATCCACTTAATCAAATCACCATCTTCACCATTGGGGATGAATAGGAGGAGGGAATCATCGAGTTTTCGGATCGCAGTAGTGTCGGAGGTGAGAGAGAAGAAGAAGAAAAAGGAGTTGGAAGGGGTGGGGGAGGAGCTGAATTCCGTGGCGGCACAGAATCTCGACCGGGCACCTGCTCGCCGCCGCGTTCGATCTGCCTTCCTCGACGTCCAACGCAATTTGGATCACTTCTTGTTCAAGGTAAAAATACCATGATTAGTAGTTGTTAGGTTAAATTAAAGTGAGGCTCTTCTCTTAATCTTTTCTGATTAGATCGTACATTTTTTTCTCAATCAAAGAATGTGGATACAGATCGCAACTTCCTCCCTCAATTTTTCCCTAATAAGGCCTAGTTTGGGATTGAGTTGATAAAAGCAACTGCTTTTATGCTTTGAAAGGCTAAAAAAAAATGCGAAAGCACTTCCAGTTTTTGCCCTTCATCGGTTTTTATCACAACTTAATGGCATTGGGAAAGGAGAGACTGAAAATGATTTTAAATTTTTTTGGGCCTTTCAAGTATAGAATTAGATGCTTTTAATCACCACAATACTAAACCAGGAGGCCAAAGTTATATAGAATTGGGGGAAGGAAAGTTGAAACAACCTTTCAATATTTTCAGCTTTCTAAAATATGAAAATGGATGCTTTTGGCGAAGAAATCTCTAACTAGGTCTCACGATAAGTTTTTAAGTGCAATTTTTATTTTGATATTTTAAAGATCAAAAAAAATTCAAGTGTTCTAAAACTTTATTTTTTCAATACTAGGAATTGCTCAAAATTTACATTAAGAGAACTATCTCTAACTAGGTCTCACGATAAGTTTTAAGTGCAATTTTTATTTTGATATTTTAAAGATTGAAAAAAATTCAAGTGTTCTAAAACTTTATTTTTTCAATACTAGGAATTGCTATAAATTTACATTAAGAGAACTTCTATCATCTTCTCTAGTAATAGTTTTGCCACAGTTTTTTAGTATAAAAATGCTAGTAGTACACCCAAAAGTAGGGTGTAAATCTTACACACACCTATCCAAAATGATTTTTTTAATATTAAAAGAAAAAAGATTGATAAGACTAGTGAAAAATATTTTGGATGGGTAGGTTGGAAGATTTACACTCACTTTTTGGTTGTACAAGTCGCATTGTGCTTTTTAGTATTGGAGGAGCAAAGCACTACATATTATTGGAAAATCAATATTTCCAAACTACCCTCTTTTTAAGGTTATACAGGGAGTAGTCCCTATATAAGTGATGTATTAGAAGTAGAGAGAAATTAGAACATAGAGATAAGATAAAATAGATTTCCTAAGAGTTATATGTGTCCTTTGTCCTAATCTCATTTTTATTTTTATTTTTTAAAATTTAACGGTTATTTTTTCTGTTTAATCTTACATTTTATTAGTTTATTTGTGTAATTTTGGTAGATGGCTCCGACGGGGATCCCAACAGAAGAGGTGTGTATGTATACGACTCTCTTTACTTTTTGGTTTTACTCGTCCTTGAACTTATTTTCTTTTGCCTTTTATGCATAGTTCTGACAATATATTGTGTGGACCGGGTCTAATAGACCGAATAAAAAATTAAATCTACATTGGAAGTTTAAGAAAAAAAAGGGAAAACTTCAATTAGCCCCTGCGATTCAGTTCTTTTTCACTTTCCCACCTGTGGGTTTAATGCTGCTTTGTTACATTTTATTTTTATTTTTCCCACTACAACAAATTGTGTATATAATGACAATTTTAAAACCTTCGCCACAGACAAAAAAAATCGTCGCTATACTCAATAGCGGCGTTTGTAGCGGCAGTTTTACAACTTTTACTTATAAAGGAGACGCTGTTTGATTTAGTGGCACTTTTGAACTGGCGCTATTTTACAGCGACAGTTTTTCTTTGATATTACGACACTTTAACAACTGTCACTGTATGTATTTAATTAGACGATTTCAGTGACATGTAGCGGCAATTTTTGAATTGTTGCTATTAATCATATGAATAGCAACATTTTTTCAAGCGCCATGTCGCCACTATATCCATACGAGTTAGCTTTAGTGGTTTTGTAGCAGGAATTCTTCATCTGCCGCTGCTGGTTTAAGTGAAGAGTAATTATATGTACTAATATTTTTATGAGCACTACTGTAAGAATTATATAGATAAATGAACAACCTCAATACTTTTCTATGTATGCAAATAACATTCAAATATTGTTTCTTAAATGAACTCTATTAACATGGCTGACCAATATGAAAATAAAAAAGTACGCTTTCATTATTTGAAAACATAAAAGTATCACCAATTAACTAATCATTTAAACAACATTAAAATGATAGATAGTTTATTAAATATATATCCATATGCAGCACATTTATTAATATTTAGAAAAAAGAGTAAATTCTCCCAATGCCAAAAGTTCTTCAACATTGATCACGTACAAATCTATTTGACCTTCAAACTTCAGGCGTAACAATGTATAAATTTTTAGTTTTAGCATCATCAAACCTCAACTATTATAACAAAAAAACAATATTGTACAAACATAAGTAGAACGCCATGCAATTGAAATGAGCCGCAAAAGGCGGTCTAAAGTTCTTTTAAGTTCTACATAAAAGAAAGTAATTTACCCATGCATAAAACATCCAAAAAAATAAAGAATTGAAGCTCCAATGCTCCAGTATTAAACAAATGCTACTAAGCCAAAGAGTGAAGGCCAACTAGCACCTAGCATAAAGAAATTGTAGGGACCGTTAAATTTGAATTTTGAAATAAAGTTGAGTAAATTCAATAAATAAATTAAATTTAAACGTATTCAATTTTGGAGGAAAAAAAGAGAGAATAGGGTATTTTCGCGAATTGGAACTGTTCCCAGCAGAACGAAATCAACACTCTTATGGTTTGATAGTGCAGGAAGTCGTGGTGAAGTCTATTTTCGGATTCTGCTAGGCAAAAGCACGGAATAAAGCGAAAGTCAACAAGTGGTCAATTTTGAAAGATGGGTATTTTTGGAAAAAGTGCAACATTTTTTGTGTCAAATCGTACGAAATCGCAAGAGGAGGTGCCTCTGGGCAAAATATGAGTGTTGTGAGGGACTGAGCATAGAATATGAAAGTTACAGGGGCTTACAAACAATTTTGCAAAATCCATATTTAGGTGACTAGGGTTTCCAAACCCTATACAACATATCCTTACCTCCTCTGAGCCCTAGCTACCATAGCCCTCGTCCTCACCTACGCCACCGCCTCCCTCGACCTTCGGTGACCATCCTCGACCGCCGGAGCCCTGGCCACGATCTCGTCAGCCATTAAGGGCGCGTTTGGTTCATGTTATGTAGCATTACAAGATATTTCAATATAACTAGATATATGAGATTTCTAAATCAGATTACTACTGATCCTGCATTATCACGTTTGGTATAATGCAGTAATATAATGCTAGATTACAATATATATGGAATTATTATGTTTGGTTTATTTTATAAAATTTAGTAATCCTAACAATAAATGGAGAAGACAAAATTGTTTGAAGCACGCACAGAACCGGAAGCGCCCCTTGTTTCAAATTTCAAAGAGAGGAGGGCGGGTTATTCACATTTAATTTGATGGTCAGAGGCGAATTGAAAGTTAGATCTACATTGGATCTCACCTGAATCGCCCCACCTATCCTCCTGAGGAGAAGTTTGGTTTCAAACTCCGATTCAAACAGGAGTACGCCATGCTAATGTGCCTTGGATGATCCACATCTCCGGGTCAGGCGCTGATGAGCACATTGAACTATCCATGTGGCTGAGAGCCCTCGCAGCCCAGGCACATTCCACAATTGCCCTTATGTTATATTTGACAAAATATAAATTTAAAATATAAACGTGAAATTTAAAAATTTAAAAATTAAAATTTTATAATTTAAAATTTGAAATTTAAAATTTGAAATATAAATTTAAAATCTAAATTTAAAATTTAAAATTTATAATATAAATTTAAAATTTAAAATCTAAATTTAACATTTAAAATTTAAAATTAAATTTGATTAAAATTTTAAATTTAAATTTACAATTTGACAATTCAAAATTTTAAATAAAATTAAAAAAATGACATATACAAAGAGTTTGGGGGAGGGGTTGGAGAGGTAAACTTATAATTTTACATAACACGCAGGATTACTCGCCAACAGTAATACAAGATACTCACCCCCTGCTAGGTAATATTTTTGGTGTAATCCTGCACCCTTTGTAATGCTACATTACCGACCAGATTACAGATTGGATGAATCAAACACAGTAATCCTAACAGGATTGCCTGTAATCTTGGCGGGATAACTCGAACCAAACACGCCCTAAGTTCCATCTCTCTCTCTCTCTCTCTCTCCCCCTCAAGATATCACTGTCTCCCCCTATCTCTCTCTAACTGTCGCTCTCTCTACCCGATGCTCTCCTCTCTCTCCCCCTCAAGACCACATTGAACCCGAGAAGCTCCATCCTCGGTTGCGCCGCCTCGGACCACCGCCGTCAGCTCCTATGTGTCCGGTGATCCCACTCTGGCAGCCCTGGCGTTGCTGATCTCTCCTCGAGCTCAATCTCTATATTTGAACCTGATTTGTGGTAGATCAAGCCATAACTCCAAGCCCGGGGCCGTCGCCCCTGCCGTCGCGGCTTCCTGCCATCACTGCGGACATTTATGGACCCCATAGCACCCTCCGGTGCCGCCCCGACGGCCCTCGGCCATCCCATTGCTCGGGTCACCACCCTGAACCTGAGGGTGTTTAGGGTTGGCCAAAACCCTTCAACCACCGCTACCTCCAACCACCGGCAATCGTCACCTCTGACCTCTCGTCGGGTGTACCCACTCCGGCCGGCGCGTGCCTTTCTTGGCCGCCGGAACCAGCAAAGAAAGAAGCCTGCTTTGGTCTGCCTTGGGCTAGGGCTTTGTTTTGGCTGACACTCCTATTCCGGCCATCCCTAGTGTCGGTGACCTCTCGGCAGGTGAGTATGACCTTTCTGAGACCTTGTAGGTCACCGTCCTCCCCTATGCGGCAATCCGTTTGACCCTATTTTGTTGAATTGGCACCGTTACTCTCGTAACCCTTAGCACCTGAAGTTCAGGTTGCTCCAACGCGCTTCTCGGCCTCTTTATGCGCTGCAGACAGCAAGCACGGGTTTCGAAACATCGAAACCTTCCAGCCTACACAATCGGTTGGGTTCCAAATCGCAGAATCCTTGGTAATGGACAAAAACTGTAGTTTTTCATATGTAATTAATGCAATAATTGAATGCTTAGTGGTTTCAATGCAATTTGGCCATATGGACTGTCTCGGGCAGCGTGAACCCACTGCTTGTGACCTCTGGACTGATCATCCTAGGTCTAATGGCCTTTGCGAAGCGTAATTAGGGTTTCGGAGCGGTTATCGGCAAAATCGTCGATCGATCGCGATTTTGGTTCGAGATTCGCGTTCAATCAACGTGAATGCTCGGTATTCGTTGTCGTGTTGGCTGGTTGTCCTCATTGTCTTGTGTGTCCGGAGACAACGATTGGGTGGCGGAGGGTTCCAGAGCCGAAATCGGCATTTTTGGGAATCCGATGCGATACGATTTACGTTAAACACTTTTATTAACATTAACTTAGTGTGTTGCTGCCTGCACAACCAAATCGGTGTGCTTCGGGGCAGTAGGTGGTCTACGGTGAGGGTTGGTATCCTCCGGGGCACTTCGTCGGTTTCGAAAGTATTCTGGTGAGTTCCCGAAAATTCCGGCAGGTTGCGGGAATTGGTAAAAGGAACCGATTGCCAGATGGTTTTCGGGATTAGAGATTATTGACTTTTGAGTCATTTAGGGTTAGTCGTGTTTAGTGGAGTAGTCTATGACTTCGTGGAATCTTTTGTAGGTCTGGCGACGTTTATGAGCACCTTTGGAATTGTAGGTGCCTCGTCAGCTTTAGGTAGGTATTTCGATCTGAAATCGGTATAGTAGTTCAGTGGCATTCTTCCTCTTTCCTCTTCTATTTGATCACATATTTTATGTTGAGCAGTTGTCACCACTAGACTTCACGTTCTGTTTGCTCTACAGTTACTTATACTCATCTTGACTTAAGGTGGAGTGGTATCCTATTGTCGATTGCATGACTAGTTTACTTGATTGACCTGATTAGTCGGTGTTAGGTGATATTTATGAGATATGAGTGATCAGATTTGGTCGGTGATTCCTTGTGGATTCGATCTTGGGTATTTGCCAATTGTTGGCTATTGAGTATATTGCATCGATTGCCATATGTCACGGACTTAGCGTTTTCGTTCGCAAAGCCCGTGCGGCGCCCACCTTTCCTGCTCGAAGATGGACAAGCCTTTGTCCTTGTTGCTAGCCCGGACCTTCGCGTCCTACGACTAAGTATGCAAAGGGAAATGACAAAGAGAAAGAGGCAGAGGTTCTCTCAAAAACTAAGTACTACACTACTTAGAAATGAGAATTACAACCTACAAACAGCATACAAACACACTCTCTCTTGTGTGTCATGGCCTTAGCCAACCTCACTATTTATAGGCCTAAAGGTGCCTTTTCAACTCACCCACTACATACATAATGAACCCACATTATGAGCCCTCATAAATGCCAAAAGCTCAAGAGTCACCCATAACTCCCATGAGTTTCATAACCCTTGAGTTTCCCACAACGGGTTGGGTTTGGGCCTTCTTGACAATCCGCTTCGACCCGTCTTCAACCCGAACTCGCTAAGCAGATTTGGGCCAGGGACTGGGCTGCATAGAAATTTTTCTAAGTCCCTGACACCCTCCTCCACCTAATGCGCAGGCGTCCTCGTCGCGCGCTGCTTTTGAAACTCGTCGATGAGCGCTTGGTACTGCCAAAGTGTGTCCGCCTTTTCCCAACTAGCCTCGCCGAATGGGAGATTCTTCCACTTCACCAAGTACTCAGGATTCGGCACGACCCCACGTCGCCGAATGAGTCGAGTGTCCAGGATGGACTCCGCTTCTTTGTCGAACGAAGTCACCATGGTCGGAGGCGCTCGCTGCGACACTCCTCTGCTCGGATCCTCCGCGTCCTCGTTGTACAGCTTCAACCTGCTGACATGAAAAACAGGGTGGATCCTGAGGTTTGCGGGCAGCTGCAGCTTGTAGGCCCCCTTGCCCACACGCTTGACGACGGTATATGGGCCTTCGTACTTGCGCAGCAGTCCCTTGTGCACCTTCCGCAAGGCTTTGAACTGCTGCGGATGAAGCTTGACCATCACGCGGTCGCCCTCGGCAAACTCCCGAGGCTGTCGCTTTTCGTCAGCCCACTTCTTCATCCGTCGTGCTGCTTTCTCCAAGTTCGCCCTTGCAATTTCACCCTTTTCCTGCAAGTTAGTGGTAAACTGAAGAGCAACTGGGCTGCGGAACTGCTCTCCCGCAGCAGCCGTGTGAGGGGCAAGTGGTTGTCGCCCGATCGCCAACTCGAAAGGGCTGCAGCCTGTAGACTCGCTGCGCCGCAAATTGTAAGCAAACTGGGCGACATCGAGATGATGCACCCAATCTTTCTGATTGGCACTCACATAGTGCCGCAAATACTCCTCCAACAGAGCGTTCACCCGCTCAGTTTGCCCGTCGGTCTGTGGATGCCAACTGGTGGAGAAGAGCAACTCCGACCCCAAGATTTTGAACACCTCGGTCCAAAACTTGCCAGTGAACCTGGGGTCGCGGTCGCTCACGATGCTCGTGGGGATCCCCCAAAGCTTGACGATGTGGCTGACGAAGAGGCGTGCCGCTTCTTCAGCCGTGCAATCGGTCGGCGCAGCAATGAAGGTCCCGTACTTGGAAAAACGATCAACCACCACCAGAATGGACCCAAGCACCCCCACCTTTGGTAAGGCGGAGATGAAGTCCATCGAAATGCTCTCCCACGGACGGCTAGGCACAGGTAAAGGCTCGAGGAGTCCGCCAGGTCGCTGGTGCTCAACTTTGTCTTGTTGACACACCAAGCAGGTTCGCACGTAGGCCTCCACGTCTTCGTGCATCCGCGGCCAAAAGTAGGCGGCCTCGAGCAACGCCAGGGTTCGCTTCTGACCTGGGTGGCCCGCCCACTTGGAGTCATGGCACTCCTTGATGAGCTCGCGGCGAAGGTTGCCCCACTTGGGCACGTACACCCGTCGCCCCTTTGTGAGGAGCAGCCCGTCGCTCAGCCAAAACCTTCGCGTTTTGCCCTCCTTGACAAGCTGCACCAGATTTTGAGCGATAGGGTCCTCATTGGTTCCTGAACGAAGTCGATCGCGGAGCGTCCCTTGAAGCTGCCACACGGCTGCAAGCTCAGCCTTGCGGCTGAGAGCATCAGCCACGCGGTTTTCCTTCCCGGGCTTGTATTGCATCTCCATGTCGAACTCCGCCAAGAAGTCTTGCCACCTCGCCTGCTTAGGGGACAGCTTCTTTTGGGATTGGAAGTAGCTTGTGGCAACGTTGTCGGTGCGCACCACAAACTTGCTCCCAAGCAAATAGTGCCGCCAGGTTCGCAAGCAATGCACCACAGCGGTCATTTCCTTCTCTTGGACGGTGTAACGCCGCTCGGTGTCGTTGAGCTTGCGGCTCTCATAGGCGATGGGGTGCCCATCCTGCACGAGGACACCGCCAATGGCAAAGTCAGAGGCATCAGTATGTACCTCAAAGGTGCGACTGCAGTCGGGTAGTCGCAGCACTGGATCCTCCGTCACCGCTCGCTTTAGGTCCTCGAATGCCTCCGCACATTGAGAGGTCCAAACCCACGAGTGGTTTTTCTTCAGCAGATCCGTCAACGGGGCTGCTCTCGCAGAGTAGCCAGCAATGAATCGGCGGTAGTAGTTAACGAGTCCAAGGAAAGACCGCAACTCGGACACCGTCGTTGGGGTCTCCCATTCGCAGATGGCTCGCACCTTCCGCTGGTCCATGCGAATCAGGCCCTGGCCTATCCAGTGGCCAAGGAAGTGCACCTCTTCCTTCGCGAATATGCACTTCTCCTTCTTGACGAACAGCTGGTTCTCCCGCAGCACTTGGAAGACGGTTCGCAAGTGCTCGATGTGCTCCTCCAAGGTGTTGCTATATACCACGATGTCGTCGAGGTACACCACCACAAAGCGATCGAGATAGGGATGGAACAGCTTGTTCATAAGTGTGCAGAAGGTTGCTGGCGCGTTCGTCAAGCCGAACGGCATGACAAGGAACTCATAGGCCCCGTACCTCGTCACGCACGTGGTCTTCTCCTCGTCTCCTTCTGCAATCCGCACTTGATAATACCCAGAGCGAAGGTCGAGTTTGGTGAAGTACTTCGCTCCGCCCAATTGGTCGAAGAGATCTGCAACCAAAGGAATTGGGTATTTGTTTTTGACCGTTACCTTGTTGAGCGCTCTGTAATCGATACAAAGCCGCAGGCTTCCGTCGCTCTTGCGCTGGAACAAAACTGGTGCTCCATAGGGTGCCTTTGACGGTCGGATGAAGCCCGCATCGAGGAGCTCCTTCAACTGCTTTTGCAGCTCCTCGAGCTCTGGCGGGGCCATTCTATATGGCGCTTTCGCTGGCGGTTTGGCTCCTGGCTCGAGCTCAATGGCATGATCCACCTCCCGTCTAGGTGGAAGTTGCTTCGGCAGTTCCTTTGGCATGACATCCTGGAAATCTGCCAAGACCGCCCCAATCTCTGCAGGAAGGCCCTCCTCGTCGAGGCCCTCGTCGCTCACCTCGCGGATCGCCGCAAGGTAAGTCATCTCACCACGGTTCACACCCCTTCGCAACTGCAATGCAGAGAGGGTTTGGGTGCTTACCGTTTTCTCCTGGCTTGCTAGGACCATGCATGGGGCCGCCTCGTCCATGATGCTCAAGGCCCCAAGGTGTGGCATCGGAACCGCCTTCGACGAAGCCAAGAAGTCCATACCTAGTATGACTTGGAAGTCGTCGATGGGTGCAGCGGTGAAGTTTGCGGTGCCTCTCCAAGGTCCCACCGCAATGGCCACGCCTTTGGCCACGCCCGCAACAGGTTGCGCCTCAGAGTTGACGGCCTTGATCCTGCTAGCATCCTTCTCAAGGGGAAGGCCTATCCGTTTGGCCTCCGCTTCGGCAACAAAGTTGTGAGTGGCTCCCGTGTCCACCAATGCTCGTGTGGCCCTGCCGTTAAGGGTCACATCGATGTACAGAAGCTCCTTGTTGAGGGGCTTGCTGCTGCTTGCCAGCCCCTGAACCGCGTTGACGAGCCTAAGCGCGCCCATCTTCGTCGGTTCTGCACTGCCCTCGCCCTGCTCGGTCTGGACAGCATTCAGCTTCTTCTTGTTTGGGCAGTCCCTCGCCCAATGGTTCTCGCCGCAGACGTAGCACGTCAATTTCTTTGGCGGCGGCACAGGACCCCTCTCGCGGCCCCTGCGCTCCTTCTGGTCACGACGGTCTCCTCCACCTTTAGCCTTGCTCGCTTTGGGCGTCTTGCTGCGAGTTGAATCCGCCCGCTCGTACTCGGGCAGTTTTTCCGCCAAGGCAATTGCGGAGGCAACGTCCTTGACGTCGCGTCCCACAAGCTCCTTGTTCGCCCAAGGTTGGAGTCCGTCGAGGAAGAAGAATAAGCGATCTTCCTCCGCCATGTTGGTGATGGACAGCATCAACTTGGAGTATTCCTTGACATACTCCTTGAGCGTCCCGGTGTGTTTGAGCCGTCGAAGTTGCTTCCTCGCAAGGTACTCGACGTGCTCGGGGTAGAACTGCGCCTTGAGCTCGCGCACGAAGTCCTCCCACGTCTTCAAGTTGCATTGGCCCTTCTCGGCTTCTGCAGAACGCCGACGCCACCACAGCATCGCGTCATCAGCAAGGTACATGGATGCAGCCTGGACTTTCTCATCTTCGTCGTCCAGCCGCAACGCCTTGAAGTAGCGCTCCATGTGCCACAGAAAGTTGTCGATCTCCTTCTCGTCGCGGGTTCCCCTGAAATTTTGAGGCTCAGGGATACGTACCTTCGAAGCGGACTCTCGTTGGGGTTCGTGGCCACGCGCCACCGCTTTCTCAAGGATCGTTACTCTTGTCTTGAGGTCCTCGACCTCGTCGACTCGAGCAACAAGCTCCTCGATCAGTTTCTTTCGCTCCTCGTCACGATTCTTCATGTTGGCTTGGAGCTTTTCGAGATCGCTTCGAAATGTCTCCATGGCTGTAGCGACACTTTCCTCCATGCTGTGGACATCTTCGTTGAATGAGTTAAAGGTATCCGCCATCTCGGTGTACCTTTCACCCATTTTCGCGATGATGTCCTCCAACAGCACAAGGCGGTCCTCCAACGACGCCGAATCCCTCGTGATTCGCTGAGGGTCTTTGCTCTTGCTTCGCTTGGAGGGCTGCTTTGGAGGGTCGCCCCCAACGTCGACGATTCCCGCATCGGATGACGACATGGTTCCTCGCTCGAACCGGCTCTGATACCAACTGTCACGGACTTAGCGTTTTCGTTCGCAAAGCCCGTGCGGCGCCCACCTTTCCTGCTCGAAGATGGACAAGCCTTTGTCCCTGTTGCTAGCCCGAACCTTCGCGTCCTACGACTAAGTATGCAAAGGGAAATGACAAAGAGAAAGAGGCAGAGGTTCTCTCAAAAAACTAAGTACTACACTACTTAGAAATGAGAATTACAACCTACAAACAGCATACAAACACACTCTCTCTTGTGTGTCATGGCCTTAGCCAACCCCACTATTTATAGGCCTAAAGGTGCCTTTTCAACTCACCCACTACATACATAATAAACCCACATTATGAGCCCTCATAAATGCCAAAAGCTCAAGAGTCACCCATAACTCCCATGAGTTTCATAACCCTTGAGTTTCCACAGCGGGTTGGGTTTGGGCCTTCTTGACAACCCGCTTCGACCCGTCTTCAACCCGAACTCACTAAGCAGATTTGGGCCAGGGACCGGGCTGCATAGAAATTTTTCTAAGTCCCTGACACATAGCTCATATGCAATTCGCATACATCACCACAATGGTGTTATTTTATAGAAGAGTGGTCGTATTTCCAACCCGTGAGCGCTATTCGCAGGTGCGTTTTGCATGGGGTTATGTGCAAAGATAGGTGAGAAAGAGAGAATAGCCGGAGCTCCAACTGCCGGAGTAGGGTTGCTCGGAGGTCGGGGAGGCCGGCGGCAGCGGATTGGAGTTGTGGATGTCCGCTAGTGGTGGGGAGAGAGAAGAAGAAAAAGGGTAAACACCCTAATTTTCCCCTATATGTATATTTGTAACAATTGCAGTTTCACCCCCCAGGTTTACAGTTTCTTGCTCAGGACTGCTTGGCATGTGAATCTTGCACAGTAGTATCTCCGGTTAAAAACTCTTGCAATTTTATACGAAATGTCACACTTTTTTTTAGAAAATCCCTTTTTTATCGGTTTCTTTCTTGCCCTTTTTCTCTCCAAACCTTGCTTTCATCGTGCTAAATCATAGTAAGATCCCTCCCACAACTTATTGCAGTGCTAGACCTCGCAAATGATGATTTTGTTTTTTTGGAAAACTATAAAATTTCACAACTATCCCCCAACATTTTGAAGTTTTATTTAAATAAAACTTGGTTTCTACGTCGAAATTCGACACCATAAACTTTTCTAAGTGGCTAGTGTTTGAGATTTTGGATGCCTAAAATAGTAGCTCGAGAAACAAACTAGAACCAAACAAGAAGTTCAAGGAATATAGTGCATTTCTTCCTTTAGGCTATATACAGTTCTCTAGATCCGAGAAATAGCCTGTAACTTTGTCAAGCTCAATGTGGCTCTACAGGCTATAGTCTATGTGATGATCAAAAGATCACAAATGACTAATCCAAGTCATTTCTCTATCTAGTGTTACCATGAATTAATCATATTCTATTGTTATGTCTAAAACATCCATTTACTACTGCTGCGCTAATCCACGGCCTTTACCCCATAGTTCATGTCAACCAAAATATAATTATATGAAGAATACTTCACAACCATAAACAAAATGTCAACTGGCCCTTCCCAGCCTAATTTAACCTATACACTTAATACACTATCTTACGACTATAGGGTATTTACCATAGGTGAGGGTTCACATGCAACTGTACTAGAATTCTAGTCATAATTTTATTTTTTATTTTTTATTTTTTAATTTTTTTTAATTTTTTTTTTTATATCTCAGAGCAACCTGACTCTACTTCCCTGTTTTGCTGCTAAAACTACTTCCTCGAAAGTTCCTTAAACATCCATTTCCTCTATTTCTTGTCTCATTATCATTTTCATTGTTAATATATTACCTAAATTATCTTTTACTTGGCTTAATATTACCATGATGCTTTTTGTAGAAGTTTTTGAATTGGTTGGTAGCTCCAGAGTTTTGATGATTAAAGGTTTAATATTCCCTTGAATCATGTGAGTGCGAGCTCTCAAGAATTCCAATCAGTTTGAGCAAAAGTACCAACCTTATAGTAACTTTTTTTTTTTTTTTGTTTCTTTTTTGGCTAGGTACAGTTTTCCCTTGTTGTCACCCAATGTCAATGCAATAACTCCAAATCCCTCTATTAGCCATACGTAATCATCAATTACTTTGGGCAGACAGAGTTTCGTCTTTCGCTTGTCTCGAGTAGAAAAAATAGGATATAGTCATAAAACCTATTACCTATTAGAAACTTTTTTTTGTAGATATCTCTTCAATAAATTTTAATTCAAAATTAGATTCAATTCTAACATAATTAAATTATGAAATTGTATTTTCATAATTCTAGTTCAAAACTTTAATATAAAATCAATTTTCAAATTCTAATGCAAATTAAAATTTTAATTTCATTTTTTAAATTTAAAATTCGAATTATGAAAATAAGTTTTAATTCAAATGCACACATTCTGAATTCAAATTCAAACTTATATTCAAATTTTGAATTCACATTTTAAATTTAAATTAACTTGCTAATTTTGTAATTCAAAATTAGAAGTCAAAATCTAACTCAAATTTTGAATTTCATTATAAATCATTTTAAGTTGAATTCAAATTTCCTTTGAATTTAAATTTAAATTTTATATTTTGAATTCAAATTTCAAATTTGAATTTAAATTCAGAATACAATTCAAATTTAAAGTTTGGTTTCTATTCATATTTCTAATTCAAAGTTAAATTTTAAATTAAATTCTAAACTTGATTTTATGTTTCAATTTCAAATCTGATTTAAAGTTGAATTCGAAATTTAATTTTATATTGTGTCACCATTAAGAACTGATGTAGTAATGGTAGTCGTATAACAACCGCACAATATATCATACATTGTCGCAAGAAAATAAATAGCGGTAGTTTTAGAAACTGTCACTAAATATATTATTTAGTGACATTCTTACTATCCGCCAGTAGAAAACCTGTCGCCGTATAGCCTATTTATTGTAGTGACTGTAAGAACCCACTGTTAAATATTGTAGCAAAATAATATAATTTACACACCACAGGTTAGTAAAGTGAACTATAGAAGATGGTACTATACTTTATTTAACCATCTTATACGTCATAAAGTATAACACTTTACTACCTTCTAGTTTCTAAATTATTTCAGTTTATTATCCTATTTAATGGCAGGTCTTGAAGTGAAAGAAAAGCAAAAACACAAACAGAAAAGTGACACTGCTCAAACCATCAGTTGTCAAAGTGAAAATATGCTAAACTTGGCCTAATTGAAATTTTTTCCACAAAAAAGAAAATTTGAATCATTATGTTATGCATTTCATTTGTCAGCCAAAAACCAAAATGCCTTCTAGGCTTCTAGCACAAAAGACATTTACCTTAAACCTGTTGTTGGCAAGAGCTGTTCTTTTACAATTTGGTGAAAATATGTGGAGATCACCTCAACTATGGGCCATTTTGAAATGGCAGCCTCAATTTTTTCTTTTTTTTTTGGATTGATTACTTTAATTTATGAATTTGTAATTAAGTGATTTTTAAAAATTAAATTGGAGAGACTTTACCAAATTCATAAGTGAGTTTATCACATTTATATATTTTTTAATCATTTTTACTAGGTATTACTAGAGCAATTAACAATTAGTAGCTAATTGAGCCATTAAATTTATTAAATTTTGTAACTTAAATTAAGAAGAAAAACTAAAATCGAAAAATTGAATGTTGAGGAGGGTGCCAATCAGAAAACTTAAAAGATGAGAAGGCCACTTCAGAAGGCCCTATAGCTGAGGGGGTTTCTGGTTGTTGAGTGATTACCCTATTCAGAGCTTAATTTCTAGGATCCAAATCGGCATATATACTGCCATCCAGCTTAATTTCTAGGATGTTGACCGTAATAATTTCTAGATCATTGACCCTAGTAATAATAACTTGGACTAAAGCATTTTGGGCTAGTTTGCGCTAAATGAGTTATTAGTGCTAGTGACCTAGGTCGTTATAATTAGAATATATTGATGCCAAGGAAAATAAATATTTCATATCATAGTTTGTGCCAATAAATATTTCATATCAGTCTGTTGGCACATCGATATATTTTTGACCAGCACTGTATGGCAAGCAGCGTGTCTTACTGTGCCAGTAAATTCTTGGCACAACCTTGTGCCACGATATTTAAATCCTTGCTTAGAATTGCTATGTACTTGTTTCTATAGAGATATGAGACTAATTCGAAGGGGTTAGAGATATTCTGGAAGAGCTGGTTACCAAGGCCTGGCATTACCCCTAAGGCTGCCCTCTTCTTTTGCCACGGCTATGGCGATACCTGCACCTTCTTTTTCGAAGGTAATTTCTTTCCTATCGTGAGTGCTACATTTTGCACCAAGTGCTCTCTCTGTCTATCTATCTATCTATTGATCTAATATCATCATAAATGCTTTTTGATAATTCAGGTATTGCAAAGAGAATAGCTGAGTCTGGATATGCAGTATATGCCATGGATTACCCGGGCTTTGGCCTCTCATATGGACTACATGGCTACATCCCAAGCTTTGACGGAATGGTCAATCATGTCATTGAGCAGTATGCACGCATCAGAGGTTTTGGAGGCATTCTATTTCTGTTTTTCTAACTTCTCTCATTTTGTTTGCTTGTCCAAAAGACTATATATTTGAAGAGGATTAGATGTTGAGTACATTATCTGTAAATGTGTTCCCAAATTGTGAACTTTTGTGATTTTGAAAACTGCTTTTCAGGGTTAAAGGAAGTGAATGGGCTACCACACTTTCTGTTGGGGCAGTCCATGGGAGGAGCAGTTGCTCTCAAAGTACATCTAAAGCAACCGGCGGAGTGGGATGGGGTACTTCTTGTTGCACCAATGTGTAAAGTAATTCCTAATGCTTGATCATGGCACACTTGATAGATCCATATTCACTGCTTTTTAATTTCTGGAATTTATATTTTTAAATTGCTTTTAAAAAAGTGACATTTAGAAGCAAAATACCATTGCTTGACACGGTTCCATAAAGCTGCTTTATCACTATCAAATTTTTTGATGGACACCAAATTCTATGTTTAAATTTATGCTAGTTTAGTTGTCTCTTTCTTTGCCAAGACACCCTATATATTCCGTGCTCAAGTGAAATGTTTTGAGAGCGGAATAATGATAATAACTACCATATTCTTTGGAAAGGTGAATTACTAAGTTGTCACGAACCTAAAATTGAATGAATATAAAATCACTGAGACAGTGATTCATCTAATTATCTCTTAATTGCGTAGTTCAATTCATTGAGGTGTTGACCCTTTCAAACGTGCAAGATTGCAGAAGATGTGACACCGCCAGGGCCAGTTTTGAAGGCGCTTACTCTACTGTCATATGTTTTACCTGAAGCAAAGCTGTTCCCACAGAAAGATTTGGGAGATTTGGCTTTTAGGGATTCAGCAAAAAGGAAAATTGTAAGTATCACCAATTAATCTAGTGTAGGAAACACGTAAAATAACTTCTAATCATCAAGCTGATAATTTTGACAAATACAAATGCAACTTATCATTATCTCATGAATATAAACATAGCCGTATGTTTTCCCCCTACTAATTGTTTTTGTAAAGATATTACTGTACTTTACCTAGTCTTCATGACTGTCCATAATATCTTTTTCTTGTTACTAACTGCTGCTTCGCTGATTAGTAATATGTTCTTGTCTTCATAACAATATTACACCCTTCAAATCCAATTATTGGATTACTCTTAATTTCCAGGTTATTCGTAAATTTTTGAGTGTGTGTGTTATCATTTGATATATCAAAGTTCTCCATTATGTGCAGAATACATACCCGCAATCTGTGTTTTGGTTTCTGCCTCTGTTTCTTTTCTCCTGAAGTCAGGGATTAGTGATGCAGGAATGATTTAATTAGGCCAAGGTTAGATAGGGATAAGGTCTCTCTTTTCATGCTATTAACTATTATATATTTTTTTAGCCGCTTTGAATTCGAGAAGTTGGATTTTTGAACTATAAGTTAACAGAACAAATCTTACTTCAATAATTTAGTGGAATTCTCAGAAATCTGATCGACCGGTTCATATCTTGCTTTAAATTGCTTTAATTTTAATCCAAATCCAACTTGGAAATCCTGGGCGATATGGCTGATAAACCTTATCTTGCTCATCTTTTTAAAGTTGCTTGAGTGGCTTTCTAATCTTACCTTTAGTAACGGCAGGAGTCTTTCGTAGTGCAATACCTTCAACAACCTTTAAACAAGCGGTTCTAAGCTAAAAAAATCGAGTTACAAGATTGCAAGGTCTGATTGACTAAGCTTCACCCAGTACACAAATTGGTTTTCCGCCTGAACGGCTTAGCTTGTGGAAAAGAAAGAAGGGCACTAGTCCGTGTAGTCAAAAAGAAGAAAGCCAAACAAGCCATTTCACACTTGACTATAAAGCTTCTTGTGAGGAAGCCCTTTGCTACACTAGCCTTTAGTGAATAGAGGACATAAGGGAAGCATTAGTTTAGGCTTATAAAGAAGAGAAGGATTAGTAATACATTAACTAGAAAAGTCGTAAAGCCAAGGTGTTCACCTGCAGTCGATCTTAATAGTCATTTGTCTCCACTAGGGATAGGTCGAAGCAAGGAATGCAGCTCATAGCAGCTAGCAGCAACTTAAGCATCCTATCTGAAGGCTGAGATGTTGTATTTGCTTACAGGGTATTTCTTATACTCTTCCTCCAAGAGTTTCAGGCTCCGATGCCGCTTCCTTTGCTGAGCACCCGGATCTAATTAACTAGAGTACCCCTTGGAGGATCGTTAGATAGCAAGGTTTGTCGCTACTCAGATTAGCAGCATGTTGTAAAGTTGTTTCATTTCTATATTTAGTTATATTCTGGCTCCTTCAGTAATATACTGGACATGCATATCATATATCACATAGTTGACATTCTTACGGATATTCAAGTTTCTCAGTTTATACTTCTGATATGATGACAGAAAGCGAAGTACCATCATGGGACTGAGTCTTGTGGTTGTTTGGCAGTTTGCTAACATCCCGGGCAGGGTTTGGGGCGCAATAGATGAACAAAAATTTATATGGTGATCCTCCCCATGGTGAGACTGTCTAATCTGCCATCTATGGTGCATTAAAATTCAAATTTTGCACATGACGAACGGTGGATTTGACTGTCCCACATGGGGTGGGTCCCTCATAAATTGCTTATACTGTAATTTCAAATATTTTGAAGTCACGTTTGCAAGAATATCAAGGTTTAATCAAATCTCATATATGTATCAAGTCACTTTCAGGATAATCAATTTAACATCATCTTCAGTTATCAGATTAATTTCCAACAAGTATCATCCGATCAAGACAAGATTAAAACACTTATAATTTCAATTTCAAGGTACAAGTAAAAGAACAAAGACAAAGTCTATACTAGTTTCCTGCATATTTTGGGTCTTGCAGGATTGCGGCTGCAAGAAGGGCAAAAGAGCTTATGTCCTTAGGGTTTCATTGATGTGAATATATAATTACAAGAGGTGTATGCATGGCAACCATCATTACCATATAACCTTATAATTTATTTGGAATATACTATATAGGTCCTGCTATATATGTAATGTAATATATACATCCTAAATATAGCCTAACATCTCTTGCAAGCTTAGTATCCTTTGCACTGATGCGAAGATTGGTTCGCAAGTTTAAATATTGAGAAATGGATTAGGGCTTAGCGAAGATGTCAACTGGTTGCTTATTAGAAGAGATATGGACTAAATCCAAGTCACCTGATTGAACTTTCTCCCTCAGGAAATGATGATCAAGCTCAATGTGCTTGGTACTAGCATGTAAGATAGGATTGGCTACAAGACATGTGGTGCTAAGATTGTTGCAATAGATACAAATAGATTGCCAGAGGGAGATTCCAAGATCACGAAGGATATGCCGGATCCAAACGGTCTCAGCAAGCGCATATGCTATACATTGATACTCCGCTTCAGCATTAGAGCAGGAAATAGTATGTTGCTTCATGGCTTACCATGAGATAAGATTAGATCCAAGAAAGATTTTATATCTAAAAGTGGATTGGCGTGTATCTGGGCAACCAGCATAACGCATAAATAATGAGTGAGGGATTATCATAGCGGGAGATAGGAATGCCATAGGATAGTCTCCCAAAAATATAACGAAGGAAACATTTGACAGTTTGCATGTGAGGTTCGCGAGGTGCATGAAGATATTGAGCAACTGTATTGACAGCATAGGAGATATCTGGCCATGTGAAATTAAGGTATTATAACGCACCAACCGCCTGACCATAGATGTAGAGATCATCAAGAGGTCGCCCCTTATGAGATGAGAGGCGAGCAGTAGGAGAAAGGGGAGTAGAAATTGGCTTTACTAGCAAGAAACCATGAGGCTCAAGTAGTTGATGGGTTGATGCGCATATTTATGTTGAGTCAGATAAAAACCAGAAAGGTAGCATGTGACTTCTATACCCAAAAAATAATGTAAAGGTCCTAAGTCCTTCATTGTAAACTCCTGTTGTAACTGATAAGAGACTCAACAAGAGAAGAATTTCTAGTGACAATAATATCATCAACATACAGGAGAACAGTCCCAGAAGGTGAGTGGCAAGTGAACATCGAGAGATTTGCAGTGCTGGCGATAAAATCATTCTCCGAAAAAAGGAGGTGAAACGTTGAAACCAGGCCCGAGGTGCTTGCTTGAGTCCATAATTGTGTTCTTTAGTCGATATACATGATTAGGAAAGGAAGAATGTATAAAGTCAGGCATTTGCTTCATATAAACCTCCTCAGAGAAAGAGAGCCATGAAGGAATGCATTCTTCACATTAAGTTGTCAAAGTGTCTGCCTAGAAAAGAAAGCAACGGAAAGAACAGTATGAATAGTAGCCGGCTTAACAACCGGAGCAAATGTTTTCATTAAAATCAACACCTTGCTGCTTGTAGCCCTGAGCTACCAGTCGAGCTTTGAGACGCTCAAGAGAACCATCCGCCTTCTATTTGACCTTGTATACCCACTTGCAGCCAATAAGATTGACTGATGGTGGGGAAGGAACAAAACCCCAAGTAGAATTGTCTAAGAGGGCATGAAACTCTTTGGTCATAATTGCACGTCAACCTGCATCTTGAAAAGTCTCAGCAAAAGAATTAGGCTCGTTAGGAAGGAAATACTGTCGAGCAGCTAGGAGCGAGGTAGATGCAGGCAAATCCTTTGTGATGGATCGAGTGAGCATAGGGTGTAAACGAGAAGGGATAGGTGGTGCTATAGGTAAATTAGGTAAGTAGGGAATGATACAGGTGACATTGTATCTGTATGAGTGGAAGCGGAAGGGTCATATGGTGGTGAAGCAAATTCGATAGGAGGATTCGGTGCAATAGTCCTGGAAAGGTTTCGTTGGGTTTAGACACGGAGCTCTTGGCGACCAGTAGCAGAGGTATTATTCTCATCTCTAATTTGTGCATCATCATATTTCAAGTTTGTAGGAAATTGAGATAAGTACTCAGATGGTAGTGAAACTGTTTGGGGAAGGTGATTGGTACAAGAAACACTAGGACTATTGGTAGGGATGGAATGTGTGAAACTAAAGCTCGAGATGGCATCAATAAGAGACGGGCTCTCACCCAGTAAGGAAGGAGTTAGAGATAGTTTTGAACTAGTTGAAAGTTTGAATTCACAGACACTAAAGAGTTAGAAATTTTTGAAAGATAGGAAAACGAAAAAACTATTTCAATAAAGGTAACATGCCGAGAAATAAAGGTTTTACTAGTGCTCGGGTAAAGGTAGCGAAAACCTGTGCCTATCAGGCAGTTTCAAGAATACACAAGGAAGGGATCGGGGAGAGCTTTATGATCAGCAACATCCTGCAGGTCGAGATAACACAAACATTCAAAAACTATAACAACTTGCAAATCAGAAGGGACAACTATGCAAAATATCGTATGGCGATTTTTCCTTTGAAAACAGTACGTTAAGGAGTGCAGTTGATAAGAAAAACAACAGTTTGAAGAGTGTAAGGCCAAAACCGAAGAGACTAGAAACTTGAACAAGTAGACTTTTGATAATGTTAGCTAAATGTTTGTATTTTCTTTTCGCTACACCATTTTATTGTGGTGTATGAGGATTAAGAAATCTATGAATAATCCCATTCTGAAGAATAATGTAGAAAATTTTTCATTTACATGCTCTTTTACTATTGTCAGATTGAAAAGTTTTGATTTTGCGATGAAAAATATTTTTAACCATCGCTTTGAACTCTAATCAGTGTTTGAAAAGGCGCGCCTGAGGCGCGCGCCTCAGCGCCTAGGCGCGAGGCGCGAGCCTCCGCGCCTCAGCAATAGCGAGGCGAGCGCTAGTTTGCTGAGGCGCGCGCCTAGGCTTGAGGCGCGCGCTCAGGCGAGGCGCGAGGCGCACATAAGGTGGCGCCTGGGCATATTTAATGTTTTTTGGATTTTGGATTAAAGTTTTCGGTTATTGGGTTTCGGATATAAATTTTATGTTTTAGCCCGATAAGATTAGTAAAGGAATCTAAAAGAAACCTAAAAAAACCCTAGTGAAATCCATCTACTGCCCTCTCCTCCTACCACTCTCTCCTTTTACCGCCCTTTTCTCTTTCTTGAGGCCAAATAAAAACATTGGCACTACAATCACTTTTAAGTTGAAAGTCGAAATATATATTTTTTAACTTGAGAACCTATATGCATGTGTTTTCTTTACTTTTTTATAGTTATTTTAGTTTTGTATAGTTATTTTTGAGATTTTAATGTAGAATATCAAATTAAATTACTGTGCGCCTCGCCTTCTTGAGGCGCGCGCCTCGCAGTGCGCCTTGCGCCTAGGCTCTAGGAGAGCCTTGCGCCTTTTTGCGCCTCGCGCATTTTCAAACACTGACTCTAATGTTTTTTTTTAAAAACCTTATATTTAAATTTTAGAAGAAAAAGCCGAGAATATTGAGAATAATCATTCACAAAGATTATATAATATTTAGAGCTAGAGACCGAAGGAACATGAGACTGCTATACATCAGAATGAACAAGTTGAAAAGAAAAAATAGATTTTGATTCAGAATTAATAAAAGCCAGTTTGATATCTTTTCCCATACAACAAGCATTGCAGATGGACAAATTTATTTCAGAATTACTATCAGAAATAACATTATTTGCTTTAATAAACTTTGAAAGAATAGGTAAACTAAGGTGACCTAAACGTCTCTGCCAAATATCTCTACGAAATCTGGATGTAACAAAAGGTGATCGTTACTTATTTCCTACATTTGCAACTGGAAAAGAAATAGGATGAAGTGCCTGAACTATGGCATCTTAGAAGCTCCTCCACTGTTTTCTTGTCCGTCACAGCAAAACCAGATGAGTCAAATTCGAAAAGATAATTGTTATCATGGCAAAATTGATGAAAAGAAAGTAAATTCGTTTAATAGAAGGAACAACAAGAACATTCTTCAGAGTAAAGGAAGCGGAAGAAGTTTTCAAATATGTTTCACCTCTCTGAGTAATATTCAACAAATTTTCGTTACCAACTAGAATCTTATCATGCCCAGTATAAGGTTTAGAAGAGAATATCCGGATTAGCAGTCATATGATTGGATGCTCTAGTGTCCGGGTACCAAACCTCATCAGGCTCATGGTAGTGAAAGCTTGTGGAATATCATCTACAACGAAGGAATGATTGTAATGATGCTTGCATTGAAGGGCTCAATGATTAAATTTTCTACAAATCTAACACTATACTGGATTGGAAAATAGTAGATTGTTGGTTAAATTGGTTATGACTAGGTTGAGGATAAGGTTGAGGATGTGGATATGCTCTATAAGATCCATGACCAGGATTAGAATTATGTCTACCACACTGTCCTTGGCCTCTGGGATATCTAACCCCATGGCCTCCACAGTTGCCTCGATCACGATTTGCTTAGAAGGCTTCATCGTCAATGGTGGAAGGAATAGGTGATGGAAGGAAGATAGCACGATGTTGCACTTCTGTTTCTTCGTGCATAAGGAGTGGGCGAAATTGTTCGAAGGTAGGTTTTGTCTTGTGTATATTAAGAGTGCTTGCAAAACTTCCGTAGTCCTTTTGTAGCTCCAGAAGAACAGTCATGACCAAATTATGATTAGACTCAGATTTACCATGTAATGATTCGGCCTACTAGCAATAATAACTCGTTGGGCCTAAATCACCGGTTCAAAATGCTTAAGTCTAGTTATTATTCCTAATGTACATGGTCTCTTATATACCCAATGACAACCTTATTCCCATCCGATGTGGGACTATTGGGGTGTCACACACCAGTTGCCTGAAGGGCATCACCTATTGACTTGACTTTTGCATATAGTTAGTCATCCCCATTGATTCCTTTTTGATACTTAATAACTCGGATTTCAGAGAAAAAGCCGTAGAAGTAGTCTTGTTAATGAAGTATGCCTAAATGATTTTTCATGCATCACGAGCTGTTTTGGGTGAGCTGGATATGATCATCTGTAGTATACTACGGGACAAAGTAGCATTAATTCAGGACAGTATAGTAGTGTCCGCTTTCTTCTTGATTAAATATTCAGTTTTCATAATTATTTTCTCATCAGCAGTTTCAATAGCTTAAGAAGGAATAATATCGGTCCCGGTCACATGTGAGATGATATCAGAACTCTCTATAACATTAAAATATTTTTTGTTTCCACACTAAATATGTAGACTCAATGAGTTCTAATGGTATAAGAGTTTTGATGTTAATGACTAGGAGAGTAGAGGTTGATAAAGACATGTTTGTCACCAGAAGAGAATACCACCACAAGAGGAACGGAAAAGGTCAGAAGTTACCAACAGATGAATGAAATATCACTAAGCCCAGCAGGACCAAGATGAACTGAGCGGCACAAGAGGAACCGACCAGCACCAAGGAATCAGTAGAGAGGTCGAGCGGCCGCAAGGAACTAACAGAGGGGGTCGAGCGGCACCAAGGAACTAGCAAAGAGGTTGAGCGGCAGCAAGGAAGCAGTAGAGGGGGTTGAGCGGCACCAAGGAACCAGTAGAGAGGTCGAGCGGCACCAAGCAGCAGAGAGGTGATGCAGCAAATAAACCTCATTTTATTTTTGAATGCAATTTTCTTTTATTTTGTAGGTTCGTGTTTGATTCGGACTTAAATCATTTAGTTTTAGTTGATTTGGCTAACCCAAACTCTTTTCTCCAATAAACAAAGAAACAATTCTAAAAAGACCTTTGGAATTTCCCAAAAAAAGACCTTTGAAATTTCCAAAGTTGTTTCGTTTTCTATGCATGACTCTTGGGTGTCCATGTTATGTTGAAAACGAAAAGACAATAATTTATTATAGGAGGGCTCTTAACACTATAAATATATGGTTCTTGAAGCCTTAAGGGAGATATATTTGGATGAATAGAAAATTCTACTCTCACTCTTTATCCTTGGTGTTCTACTTCCCGGTGAGATCATCGACGCTTTTTCCTCGCGCCGAGATCGTCTTCTTCCTCAACTTGATTGTTGTCGCTTCTTTCTCGTGACAAGATCGACTTCTTCTTCTACCCCTACTCTTCTTCCGAGTCACTACCTCATCTTCTTCTTTCCCGTTGCGGAAGTTCTACCCGTGGTGTACTGCCCTCCTCGTCGATCGTGGATCCTCCGCAATCGTGTGAACGGTGCACTTTTGTATCTCTCATCTCCTGATATCCTATTATTCTCTTTTAATCTAGCCTTCCACCATTACCAACCATATTTGCCAAACAACCAAATCTAAAGCTTTAAGTCCGATAAAGCCGAATTTACCTTTTGGAACTATTATATGTATTTTCAGTTGGTTGTTATTATCTTATATATTGAAGGTTTATCATCATCTTAGTATTACTTCAATTCGATTTTAATTTTTGTCTTGCTGAAATTTTTGCTTCCTCACTTAAAGTTCATCGGAATTGATAAATTGAACTTAGTTTTATCTTTAAACAAAAGCAAACTTGAAAATTCAATTTTGGCAACCTCACGGCTTGCATCAATTGGTATCAGAGCAAATTCTTTTCGTGGGAGCGTTTGTTTTGATCTAAACAACTTTTTCCTGGTATTCAACTTTGGGCCAAAATATTTCAGAACAAAAAAGAGCATCACTTTTTGATCAACTTGTTAGCGTTTGGTAATGGCAGACAGTCGTGAAAATCCTCGTGATTGGCGAGAAGCATATGAGAAACAATGAGATTCCATGAAAAGCATGCAAAATCAAATGAATAACATTCAACAACTATTGGAATGATTAACTATGCAACAACAAAATGCAGTTGGAGAAGATTTGGAAAGTGACCATGATTTTGACAATCGTACTTTACCTGCTAGAAGAAATCCTCTTTCTCAAACTCAAGGAAATATACATCGATGGGATCAGGGCATTAAAGTGGACGTGAGTGAGATCGAGGATAAATTACAACCTGAAGATTTTGTGGATTGGCTAGACAAAATAGAACAATTTTTTGAATGGAAAGAATTACCTGATGACAAAAAAGTTAAATTTGCCTCCTTTAAATTGAAAGGACATGCCTTAGTGTGGTGGAAACAAGTTCAAAATGATAGGGTTAGAAAGGGTAAAGAAAAGATTATCTCGTGGGAAAGAATGAAAGAAAAACGTAAAGGAAAATTCTTACCGATTGATTACCGTCTAACTATTTTTCAAAAATTACACAATCTTAAACAAGGATCTAAATTGGTACAAGAATATACTGAAGAATTTTACACCCTTCAAACTCGCAATGAACTTAAAGAGGACGAAGAACAGCGAATAGCTCGCTATCTAGCTGGTCTTCGAACCCAAATCCAAGATGAGTTAGCCCTTTTAACTTTCTACAGGGTCGACATGGCTTATAGTCACGCACTTAAGGCTGATAATAAACTTAAAAGACAAACCTTTCGTCAGAGAAGTGCGAGCGTAAAGAACACCATAGGTACTAAGCCTATCCCAAAGAACGATAGTCAAACCTCTTCAAGACCTGTTCAAGACCTTAAGGGCAAAGGAATTTTAGGTGCTAAACCCGTTGAATCTGGCATCATTTGTTATAAATGTAACAAACCTGGACATAAATCCTCTGATTGCCCTCTGAGAAAATTTGATTCTAGAGCCAATTTAATAGAAAGTCAGGAAGAAAATGAAAATAGGGAAGAAACTTTAGAACAAGAAGATGAAGATGAGATTTCCGAAGAATCTCCTGATACTACTGAAACAAATCTCATGATCCATCGAATCCTATCAGCCTCTAAGTCCACCCAAGATGATTGGAAGCGTCGTAGCCTTTTCAGAACCATTTGTAGCGTAGGAGGCAAGTTTTGCTCTATGGTCATTGATAGTGGAAGTACTGAAAACTTTGTCTCTAGAGAAATAGTCGATGAACTTAAATTGAAAACTGAAAAACTTGCTCAACCTTACAAAATAACTTGGTTTAAGGATGGGGATGAATTTCCTGTAACTGAAAGATGTCTTGTTGAATTTTCTATTGGAAAAACTTATACTGATAAAGTTTGGTGTGTTGTTCCCATGGATGTGAGTCACCTATTGTTAGGTAGACCTTGGCAATTTGATCGTAGCACTATACATGATGGTAAGGAGAACACTTACATTGTCACAAAGGACAACAAGAAAGTTAGATTGGTTCCCCCGAATTACTTTCCCAAACCAAAATCTAAGGCAATTGAGTCCCAAAAGCAACCCTCCAATAATAAGCAGAAAATGATGGTTTTGAACAAAAGCCAATTCTCTAAAGATCTAGCAAAGTCTCGAGTGGTATATATTCTTTTGGCAAAAGGAAAATCGAAGAACACTGAAGTTCCTCAAGCTGTTCAACCATTGCTTAATGAATTTTCTGATATCATGCCTGAGAAACTCCCCGATGGCCTTCCACCTATGAGAGAGATCCAACACTGCATTGATTTTGTACCAGGTGCTAGTCTTCCACACCTAGCCCATTACAGGATGAGTCCCGCTTAACATGAGAGTTACATAGGCAGGTCTCTGAACTTCTGCAAAAAGGTTACATAAGAGAAAATATGAGCCTTGTCGCGGTGCCTGCCCTCCTTACACCAAAAAAGGATGGAACGTGGCGAATGTGTGTTGACAGTCGTGCAGTCAACAAAATTACCATCAAGTATAGGTTTTCCATTCCTAGGATTGATGATATGCTTGACATGTTAGGAGGTGCGAAGATATTATCTAAGATTGACCCTAAGAGCGAATATCATCAAATCCGTATTTGACCTGGAGATGAATGGAAACTAGCATTCAAAACTAAAGAAGGATTATACGAGTGGCTGGTTATGCCGTTTGGGCTATCCAATGGCCCCTAGTACTTTTATGCGCTCTATGAATCAAGTCTTGCGACCATTCATTGGAAAATTTGTCGTAGTTTACTTCGACGACATTCTAATTTATAGCACAAGTCTTGCGACCAGTCATTGGAAAATTGGCCTAGGCCTACCCAAGACTGCACGCCAAGTTGATTCAGTTTTTGTGGTTGTTGATCGTTTTACGAAAATGGCTCATTTTATTCCTTGCAAGAAAACTTCTGATGCATCACATTTTGCTAAATTATTTTTCAATAAAATTGTACGTTTACATGGCATTCCTAAATCAATTATCTCTGATCGAGATACGAAATTTATTAGTCATTTTTGGAGAACTTTAATGTCAAAGGCAGGAAGCAAACTGAATTTCAGCAGCCCATACCATCTACAAACTGACGGGCAGACGGAAATAGTAAATCGATCTTTGGGCAATCTCTTAAGATGTTTAGCTGGAGAAAAACCAACACAATGAGATTTAATTTTACCTCAAGCTGAATTTGCTTAGAACAGTTCTATAAACCGAACCATTGGAAAATCTCCTTATGAAGCTTTATATGGCCGTCCTATAGCCCACTTTCTTGACCGAGCACCAATACCTTACCCTGGTAGAGTTAGTGCAGATGCCGACTATTACCTAAAACAGATTCAAGAGGTGCAACAACAAGTTCATCAGAGGTTGCAGGATTCCATTGTCAAGTACAAGGAATCGGCAGATAAACATCGCCGAGGTATGACTTTTAATGAAGGAGATAATGTCTTAATCTATTTTAGAAAAGAAAGGTTCTCAGCTGGAGGCTGTAGCAAGTTGAAGAGGAAAAAGTACGGGCCATTCAAAATTCTGAAGAAATTAGGGAAAAATGCTTATCTAATTGATCTACCTTCGGAAGTATCGACGTCCCCGATCTTCAATGTCAGCGAGCTATACAAGTACCATGGAGAGGCCCCCCTCTACTGTTGATATTGATGGCTTGACATCTCGCTCCGACATTGAAAATCCATCAGATGGCGTGGAGGATATTCTGGATGTGCGCGAGTCTGCGACGCGACGTGGTACTCATCGCCGATACTTAGTGCGTTGGCATGGACGAACATGTATGATATAATCCTATGGTATATTTGAAATATACTGCATAGGGCCCGCTATATTTGTAATGTAATATATACATGCTAACTATGTCCTAACAACAGCGAATGAATAACATATATGTTAGATATATGCTGCTAAATATATACTAACAACAGCGAATGAACATGTATGATAGACATATAGGAAAGATTGATATATGTATCCATATGTAGCATGTCAGTGAGATTTAAACATAATTCTTGCTATTCGAGTATTAAGTTGCAATTTTGCATCGACTCAACTGTATGATCATAAATCTGACAGTTAGTATCATATTGTTTTACTTAGCTAAAGAAAAGAAGAAAAGAAAAAGAGGAATATGAGTATAAAACTAATCTAAAATGAATTTATTTGTAAACCATGTTTTTTCAATGTACTTGAGTTTTACACAGGTTACCAGACGATAGGTAGAAAATAGGTTTTTGCAGAATAGGACATGTGTCGAATCGTTGGTGCTAACCATTAATCCCAAAAGCTCGAGCTGTTAGAAAGATACAACCAATTCACTTAAAGCGTACAAACATAGCGCCCACGGGTATTGATTGTGAATCGGTCCAAGCAGTCTCACGCCACTTCGAACATGACTTGATCCAACCTGGACTCTTGCTATTTTGAACATGACTCGGCCCAGCCTGGCCTCCTGCCACAGGGTAGCAATCTTTCTCCTAGCACTTGCAAACATTCGCAGCATTAGGGAATGAGACGTGACCTCTGGCTCTGATACCACTTGTCAGATCGTTGGCACTAACTATTAATCCCAAAAGCTTGAGCTGTTAGAAAGATGCAACTACTTCACTTAAAACATATGGACACCGCGCCCACGGGTCTCGATTGTGACTCGGCCCAACCAACCTCATGCCACTTTGAATATGACTCGGCCCAACCTAGCCTCCCGCCATTTCAAACATGATTTGGCCCAAACTGGCCTCTCGCTATAGGACTGGATGCTGGCCCATTTAAGCTAATATGTAGCTAGTCGACCATTACTATAGGCCCGTTGGGCCTAGATTCTGGAAAAGTGATTTCTGCAAAATTGATTTTGGTTTGGAAAAGTTAAAAGTTATAGAGCGCTTGGCTGAGTCTGATAGAAAAGTGATTTTGCTGAACTGATTTTAGAAAGCCAAATGGCAAATTTTTTTTGCTGAAGTGATTTTGTAATGCTGTCTAACATTGGTTTATTAAGTTATTTTGTAATGAAGTGATTTTCTAGGCTTAAACATCAAAGAAGGTTACATACAATATATTATATTAATTTATTACTGTTTATTAATAATTAAAATGTTTAAAAATTATACTTTTTCTTTATATAAAATATATTTTTAATACAAATTTAATTTTCAGTTTTGTTGAAATATAAATACAAATTTTAATTGACCCAAATCCATCATATTTTAATTTTTTATAATCACATTCCCATTTATCACAGCGGTAGCATCCAATCAGGCTGGACTTGGCTTTGCCGAATCCTGCCGGTGAGGTTCCGGCCGGATCCAACAAGGATGGATCTCGTCGATGTGGACCCGGCCAAATCTGCCGAGCCATGAGGAGGGGGAGAGAGAGAGAGAGAGAGAGAGAGAGAGAGAGAGAGAGGAGAGAAATTTGTTAAAGGAAAGAGGGAGAGAGATGGAGGAGTTAGAGAAGAGAGGTGAAAATTTTTTTTGTTGGAGAGTTGGGAAGAGAGTTAGAGTGAGTGTGAATAGTGAATAGGATAGAGAAGAGGGTATTTGAAAATATTAAAATTGAATATAAAAGGATAGTGTAGAATTATGTTATTTGTTTACGGGTAGTTTGGGTATTTTCATAAAAATTTGAAGTGGAAAAACTTATTTTGTGGGAATCAGTTTTGGAGAAGAAGCTTTTCTGCTTCTGATTTTAGGGCTCGAAAAATCAATTTTCTAATTTTAAAAAGCAGAATCAGATTTTTCATTTCTTGTTGCCAAACGCTCTACTGAGCCCAACATCACTTTTGGGCTTAGAATCACTTTTAGGAAGCTGGGCCAAACACCCCCTATAAGCTGGTCAATTACTGCACTTGCTGGCTGATCGACCGGTTATGCCCTGCCGCAGAATCAGTCAGCAACTTTAGGATCTCATGTGATCTGTACAAAGACTATTCAAATGATACTTTTTAACAAAATCATTGGACCTTGACTGAAGCACCAAAGTCATTGCTGAAATCACTATATAAATGACGGATGCTACTAAATCAAAAATCTCTGGCCCACATGACATGAAAAATAAGGTTTTAACGTGATTTTGACACTCGCTCTACAGCAAATTCTTCGCTTAAGTCTTACTTGATCTCATCTTTATCATCCAAGAAAATGAAGGCGGTATGAGAACTAAAACCAGACAATCTTTATCAAACCAAGCATCGGGAAAGTGTACTAGCTAAATAGATAAAAGGGGTGAGAAAGATCTCTATCTACCCAAGCGTGATGGATTTCTCTGATGAGGAAGGGTGCAGTCTTAAATAGAAGAGAGAGTCCGAAGGGGAAGATGAAATATGTGCGAGAAGAGGCTGGGTGGTGGAAACAATAGAATGCATGAAGTGGACCCACTTTATATTGAGTTGTTTTGTAGATCAAGAGATTGTTAGAGTATGCTAGAAGGTGGTAGTAACTACGGTTAGGGGGCTTTAGAAGAGAGTATGCCAGCTGTAATTAGTTGGTATCTGTGTTGGATTTCATGTTAATTATCCTTATGCAGTGTCCAAGGGAAAAGTGATCAGTATTTGCCCTATTTGGAAGCAGATCCCATTAAATACTTCACATTTTCTATGATCATATCTGACTTAGGCATGTGGGGAATCCTTGTTAATTGACGAAATATACTATTTTGTCAATGCAAATAAAATCAGCATTATTAGTTGTCAGTTTGATCCTCTTTGGTAGAATTTTAGAATCCCAGTTGACAATAAATGAAAACAGGTGTAACTTCCCAATTTTGAATCTGATTGGCTGAGTTAGGTGTCCTTTGGAGGCTAGTTTGAAAACGAAGCTTTAGTTTTAGGTTAAAATGGCACTTTCTACATGTACAATGGATGGCAAGCAATTCAATGTCACATAATTACATTGACCTAGAAGGCTGTTGTGCACAAAATAACATAATCCTAGTTAGCATTTTCACAATGACAAGCCCATAGGGCTAATATAATTACACATATAATCCAAATTGACTCATACTAACATGGCTTATATTTAAGTGAGTCTAGATTGGGCTATATTAAACTTTTGAGTTCTACATCTTGAGTACTTCATGGGCATTAAGTGCTCATGATAAACCTAGTTATTTCTAGGGACTAGAGGATGTTGGGATTGTATTTAAGTTTTAGTCGTTCTTTCTACGAAATGATTATTTGCACATACGAGCACTCGTTAGTGCAGATAGTCTCTTACATTTGTATCAGTTCTACAAATGTAGATGCTCTATTGTTGTGAGTTGTGACCTGGTCAACAAGGAGGCAAGTTTGGATATGAGCATGTTGTGATTAAGATTTAATTGAATTTTGCGTCACATTTAGCTTATGGTTTTTACCTCCTGTGTATTATGATTGTCTTCATTTTTGATATACCATGGTTTGGTGTTGCATGATTATGGGACCTTATTTTCAGAATTATCTAGCATCTTTGCTCCCTTGGTTAATTCAGGATGTGACGAGTTGAGAAATGAATCCATGAATTGACTTTATCATTGCATCGCCCTAAATCACCAACTTATTCTTGAAAAATAAGCAAATGCTTTGATCACTCATTACTACAATGGATCAGACAACAAATGCAAGAAGTTATGAAAGGGCTAATTTCTGTTTGATAATTTCGATTGAAATTCTTGCGTCAAGTCCAGGAAAAAAATTATCTTCTGGCAGTTTTCAGAAGTTCTTTTTGGATCACTATGTTATCTTCATAATTTTATAGTAATTGTTTCATCAGCAGATTGAAATGAAACCATATTATACACATTTTCAGGCTGAGTTCAACGTAATCTCGTACTGCGACCAAATGCGACTGAGGACAGCTGTTGAACTTATAAAGGCAACGAAGGATATCGAATCACAATTGGACAAGGTTAGCATCATATTGTCCAACTTCTTGTGATGCCGCCATTCTCTCTTTGTCATTTTGAACTTGATTATTTATGTTACGGGGTGATAGCATATCATGACAAGAAGCTGCATAAGAATTAAGGAAAAGCAAGTTCTTGGTTATCATTTGATTTATTGTGCTGAACCTTCTGTTTGCTTATTCTGGATATATTTCGAATTTAAAGCATCAATGCACTTAGGCGTAGTATTCGGAATGCTTTAATAGCAAAATAGATACTTAAAGAGGGTTCCACCAGATATGTCATTATCTTGTTCCTAAACTGGAGCAATGGATGACGATATTTTTCTAACCGAGTTTATTAGAAACCAAAGTATCCTCTATATGCAACAGTTATTTTATGTAGAATGGTATTTCCAAGAACAGATGGAAATATATTGGTAGTCTTATGCAAGCAAAGCAAGTGGATTGTATTTAGTTTCTCTTTCAGACGTTTGACCTTATACACTTTACTTTCGGTTGAATTGCTTATGATTTTAATATATTCAAAATTGTTTATAGCTAGTTGCTAGAAACCAGCGACAATGTGAGAGTAGCCACCTTCTGTTTACATTACTCGCTACATTGAGTACATTCTTTTCTCCCAGGTTTCCTGTCCATTGCTGATTCTTCATGGAGCTGCTGACAAGGTGACGGACCCTAACGTGAGCAAGTTCCTTTACAACAAGGCTTGCACGAAGGACAAAACGCTCAAGCTTTACGAGGACGGCTATCATTCTATATTAGAGGGAGAACCGGATGATAGGATCTCCTCCGTCATTAATGATATCATAAACTGGCTAGATTCTCATTCTACTGGGCAGTAAGTTCATTCCGTTGATGGGTGGATCCCTCGATAGTTATTCATCAACAAAACGCAACGCAACGCAACGCAACAGAGGTTCATTTTGCCTACACTGCTTTGTCATCTTTGGCTATGGACTTACTCTTTGACTGTGTTCTATTTATTAAGTTGACAAAATCTGTGTCGATTTGATTTCTATCAACAGTATGTTGTAACCTGCTTTTCTTTGAATGGATTTTGTTTTCGTGCTGCGTTTGGTATGTTGTAGGTCGTCTGCGACAGTTATGCATCATGTGCGTACTAATTTTTCAGGGTCTCTTGAATGAAATGATTTGTAAATAGCTGTAGGGGGAAGTGACTAGTATATTGTTATCTGGTTATTTTCGGTGTTATCGTCCTATTGTTCGTGTTGCTGATCATTATTTAGGCGGTATGAAGTCGTGTAACCATTTTCAATTCCTCAAGACCTCATAGTAGGATCTATTATAGCTAAAGATCATTGGTATTTAGTTTGGGGTACAGTGCAAACTTTTTGTCTTATTTCAATAAGAACTTAGTGAGATTACCGTACTCCGCAGGAAGTTCAAAATCTAAGAAGTGTGACATCAGGCATTTTCACTGCCCAAAAGCCTGAATCACCAGGGAGTTGAGAGAGAACAAGCTTAGAGGTGCAAATGGGGCAGATTCAGGGGCGGGAGGGATTCACCAACCTCTCGCCCCATTTCCTTAGTAGGTCGGGTCAGATTTAAGGCAGATTTGAGTTTTATTCTAATTTTTGCCCTCACTTACCGGCTGCCCAGGGCGAGAGCGAGAGGGGGTGTGAGCGTGAGAGCGTGAGAGCGCGAGAGAGCGGTGTGAGCGTGAGAGTGCGAGAGAGTGTTTTTGGTGGATTTTTGATGAATTGGGACGGATTGAGGACATATTTAAAGCCCAGTGTTAGGATATATCTCGTTCTTTTTCATTGGCTCAATTGTATGTGAGTCCGGCTATGGTGCTGTCAAAAGCACCAAGCACTTGGTGCTTGTAATTTTCTCACCATTAGATCTATCCCTTATACTATTTTTACCTGTTAGATCATACTATTATTCAACAATCACCAACTCAACCCTAGGGAACCTCTATTATTTTAACCACACATTCCTTAATTCAAGGGTCAAAATTCTACAAACACCAATGACCTGGTAGTTTTAAAAGCATAGGAGGTTAATTATATATATTTGCCTAATGATCAAAGGGTTTCAAAATTTATAATTTTAATGGTCGATATAAGGCGTTTTCTCGTTTAACGGTGTAAAAATATCCAAATTAATTAATTTTTTGGTAGAAAATTTTTTAAACTATTTAAAATAAGATCTATGCCCTTGATCTTGATTACAAGACTCCTATCATCATTTTTTAAAGAATATATATTTTCAGCCGTTCATTTTTGTATCCACTTGATGGATAAGAGAATAATATTGAAAATGTATGAAATTTGATTTCTAAACACTTCAAGTGGTATAGATTATGTTTAACGGTGCCGATCGTCGATTTGGAGGCTCTATCATCGAAAACAAATGGGTGGCAATGGAGCCCGTTTGCTATTGATAGTATTCTAGCTCAACTCTCTCTCTCTCTCTCTCTCTGTATATATATATATATATATATATATATAACGATTTTGAATCACCGGAGGATCTAATTATTATAATATTGATAATTGGACTGATTTGTAATTATTACGAATTAGTGGTATCAAGGTATAAATGTTACAAGCGAGGATTTACTAAAGGTTAGTAAATTATGATATGACTTATATGCAAATGTTGCATTATTATTTTGGTATGATCAAATTAGGATAAAATTCAAGTCGAATCAAATTTAGATTTGATAGATCTAACCAATTAAGGAAATGATAAATTTAAATCTAGATTTGTACTTATACTTAATAGTTATTATATTATTAAAAAGAGCATTATATCCCTCTATATAATATACGGGAGTTTTTAGAAAATCCTAGCCGTCATCTCTCTTCCTCTCTCTTTCCTTCTCTCTTTCCTCCAACGAGAAAGACGTTCTTTGCAAAGGAGCTAGAACCTCGGTGAGGACATTGATCAAATCACCAACCTCGTGTGGATACCTATAGAGGCGGGGCGCGTGTGTGGCTTTAAGAGAACCTAATTCCATGATAATCAAATTGCGGCGAAGTTCTACCCGCACAAAGGTAAAGATTGGATCTTCTTTTTCTCCTTTAATCTTAAAGAACATGAGGGATTCTAATTGTGCGATTTTTGAGATCGGATCTTGAGTTTTAAAATCAAATTTGTTTGATTTTTTTTCCTGCTGTGCTTATTCGCAAGCAATTTTCTAACACAACTATTTTCGCCGCGTCAAGTTCAACTCTTTCTGTGTGAAGAGATACTTCTAAACTTTTATGATCTGTGTTGTAACATACCACATCCCTCGTAAATCGTGCCGAGTTCCGTCAAAACGAGCGGAACACGGAATTGAACGAGTTAGAATGGACCCTGAGCACATTAGGGCTCATAGGAGAAGCAAAAAGGGACCCGAGAGAGAGAATCAGAAAATCTGGTTAAGTCCCAGATTTTGTGCTCTCGGGGACCGGTCCCTGAAGGAGAGACCGGTCCCCGTACGCGTAGCCTGCCAGGAAGTCTTGAGGCAACCGGTCCCTGGTGGTGAGACCGGTCCTCGGGAGACTGGTCCCTGAAGGGGCAGACCGGTCCCTCGCTGCGCAACAGCCGAAATACCCGAAAATTTGGCTAAGTCCTGGAACACCCACGTTCGGGAACCGGTCCCTGGTCGGGGAGACCGGTCCCCGAAGG